>NW_022314800.1:0-32491 GCF_002776525.5 Piliocolobus tephrosceles
TTAGCTTTGATAAGTATCTAGGTGTATGTTCAGGTGAGTAACATTAAAACACTTTTTAGGGGAAAGAATGAAGAAATCAAGTCAATATGCTGTAATCTTTATCATTCTTCTTGAACTATATCTGTCCAGACTGTGAAGAAATGACCCTCTTCTCCTGCACTTGCTTTTTTATTGAAGCTCTCTAACATACATATACAGATATTCCTTGATTTACAATGGGGCTACCTCTCCATAACCCCATTTTAAGTTGAAAATGTTGGTAAGTCAAAAATCCCACTACTACACCTAACCTGCTGACATCATAATTACCCAGCCTGTGTTAAATGTGCTAGAACTCTTTCAGTAGAGTATTCGATAATTACATAAGGTCAGGTACAGTGGCTCATGCCTGTAATCCTAGTTCTTTGAGAGGCAGATGTGGGTAGATCACCTGAGGCCAGGAGTTCAAGACTAGCCTGGCTAATATGGTGAAACCCCATCTCTACTAACAATACAAAAATTAGCTGGGCATGCTGGTGTGTGCCTGTAGTCTCAGCTACTTTGGAGGCTGAGGCAGGAGAATCACTTGAAGCTGGGAGGTGGGGGTTACAATGAGCTGGGATCGTGCCACTGCACTTCAGCCTGTGTGACAGGGTGAGACTGTCTCAGAAAAAAAAAATTACATGAGATATTCAATACTTTATTATAAGGCAGACAGGTTTTGTGTTAGATGATTTGACCCAGCATCATGAGAGAGTATTGTACTATATACTACTAGCCTGGGAAAAGATCAAAATTCAGAATTTGAAGTATACTTTCCCCTGAATATCTGAATATGTATTGATTTGCATCATCATAAAGCAGAAAAAGCATAAGTCAAACCATCGTAAGTAGGGGACTGTGTATCTTCTATGAGGAAATTCATGCAATAGAAACCACATCTTCATCAAAGTTTATTGTTATTTACTATTTCTGAGTAACTTTCACTTGATATAACTTCTAAATCCTCCATGTAACTTCTTTGTAAATTATAATACCTCTATCTCCTGAGTGAATTTACATAATTAATTTATACCTAAATAGAGAACATTGAATCCATTTTTGTTTTCTCTAAATTTGTATAGCAAGGAGCATTTAAAGTGGTATACTTTAGAAGTAAGAGCTCCTGGAATATCAAATAACACATTGAGATGAGAAAAAGTTATTAGAAATAGAAAGGACAAACCAGTCTCAATGGGAGTATGAATTCTGTAATTCCTGTGTGTTAACCTTGAATTGAGGGAGGGCACCTAATATTTTATGCAAACCCCATATGACTAATGCTCTAATAGAAAACTACTGAGATGTAATATACTCCCTGAGCATAAGGAATACTATCCCTGGTGATTATATAATTATAACATTTTTTACAAAGTCATGAAATACTGTGTGCCTCCCCTAGGTATGCCTTTAAGTTCATGTAAACTATAGTTACACTGCTGAGAGTGTAGCTACTATAAGGATAATAGCAAGTATTAGGTTCTTTATATACATAAAATCTGGAGACATTGTAACGGGAATGCCAAATCATAAATAAATACTTTGAATGATCCATGTCCTGCAGTAGTATATTATGACAGGTGAGAAAAGATGTGATCATAAAACTGAAATCCTGTAACCATGATTTAACTGAAACATGATTAATCAGGGAAAAGGGGCCCAGTCTGGCCCACTGTTGCGGTATAATCACATGTGGAATTTGGGGAACCCATAATATTGGTTAAGTCAAGAAATAACATGGTAAAATGGGAGCGTGAAAACAACCACAATTTCCATTTCCTCATCATTTCTTGCTACTGGCAACTTATTGGATTTTCTTAGCCAGAATGAACTAAGGATCTGTTTCACAGACATTCTTACTAGCATTCTCATTCTCTCTATATCATTATTATTTTTCTTTTACCATACTCTCCAGACTAAGCTCAAGCTCCATGTGAATATAGTCTTTCCCTCTCTTGTCTTATTATTTCCAGGCTGGTTAACATTACTGGGGTTGTGGGAGAAACAAACTATGTGACCATATGCATAGGTATTATTAAAAAGTTAGACTTCCAGGCTGAGCTGTGCTTTTCAGTACTGGTTTGCAATCCTTTTGTTTTCCCATAGTAAGCTCTTTATTTTCCCATCCTCCATATTTCATGAACTTCTTCAGACCCCTTGTAATACATTCACCCTTTTATTCAGGTTGTTTTTATTTCATTAATTTATTCTTTTTCTAATTGAATACTCAAAATCATCAAAATAACTAACATGTATTAAGCAAGTGCCACCAGAAATCAAAATCAGTGCTTAAGCCTTTTTTACCTCTAATAATATTGAAAGGTAAATGTTATTATCCAAATTTTTAAATGATGAAACTGAAGACCAATATACACAGTTACTAATTGAAGCAGCCAGGATTCAAATTTATCATGACTCCCAAGTCAAAATTCGTTTCATTACAATGTGCTTTTCCTGTTTTATACTGGTATTTTAAATGATTTGTACCCTCCAATCCCATCACTAATTTAAGTCTGCCTAAAGAATACTTTCATCTATAAGAATTTGAATTTATTTGTTTATTCATGTGTGCCTACATGCAATCATCTTATGGTTATTGCGATAAATAAAATATTCCTAGAATTTTAAGAGATTTTTAGAAATTGGATAATTTTGATTCCTGTACTCCAGAGGATCAGAGCCAAAGAAGGAAGAACAGATCATTATTTAGTAAATACAGGCAGTATATTATTTTGTTAGGCCTGTCAAAACAAACCAGATGACTTAAAAAAATTTATTTCTCACTGTTCTGGAGGCTGGAAGTCCAAGATCAAAGCACCAGCCGGTTTGGTTTCTCCTGAGGCCTGTCTGCTTACAGACAGTCCTAAGTATACTGCTGGTGCCTCTTTCTCCTCTTATAAGGATATGAGTTCTGTTGGATTATGGACCCACCCTTATAACTTCATTTGACTTTAATTATCTCTGTAAAGGACCCATCTCTCAATACAGCCACATTGGGGGTTGGAGCTTCATTATATGAATTTTGGAGGGACACAGATCAGTCTGTAATTGACAGCAAGTATAATTATTGTCTTCAGTGAGTTTTAAAAGTATTATTGGTGTTCAGAAAATTGGAGTATAGTGGAGGTGAGGTAATTCTGATAACATGCTGGAACAAAAGGAGATATAAACTAGAATTTGATGGTTGGGTATGGTTTGGAAAAACTGACACAGGGGACAGAATATTCTGATAGAAATTAACTACAAGAGCAAAAATACTTATGTAGGAATTAGCAAGGTGTGTATAACAGGTGAATAAGATGTGTCAGTACAGATGGTGATGATCTTGAAAAATCTTCTCAAAGTTGTCATTAGGATGCTCCTTGTAGTTAGAATTATTCTTCTCTCTCCTTTTTTACTCCTAGCTAAGTCTAACAGAGATTTAGGGGGTTTGTTTTTATTCTCAGTGCATAAATCTGCATTGGATTGATGCAAAACTAAAATCATCTGCTGGGGGTACATGGGAGAAGCAATCATCATTGTTTCTTGCACTAAATTCAAATTTTTCATTTTGGTGCTTTAATGACTTCAATTTAAGGTTTTCTTTTTTTTTTTGTCTAATCATTTTTCTTCCTTTCTCCTGACATGAATCTTGTGTTTTTAATCAACTTAATATCAGCAATATTGTTGATACTGCAAATGTACAGAATACCAAGTCTACCCTGATGCATTTGCTCATGAATTTCTCTTGCCTGAAAAACTCTACCTAACTTCTCTTTGTGAATCCAGTTGTTTTGTTAAGGCTACCTTCAAACCTAACTACTGTAGAAGTCAGCCTTGCCTAAGGTTTGTAACCAGTGAATTTCGCACTATGTGCAGACTGTACTCTTCTGTATTTTATAATATGCTACCTTGTACAAATCTCTGGATGTTTCATACAGGTAAGTTATGTTTTCACAACTACATGCAAACATTTTCTTTTTTTACTACTTACATTGTTTCTCATTGCATTGTGCACATAATGTATGCATTGAAAACTTAATATTGACTATAACAGCAGAAGCTATTCTGTGGCATAGGTTGGATACTTTAAAATAGAAAGAGGAACCCTTACAAGCCACAGGTGTCATTCATTGATTTTTATAGTTTGACCCTTCCTATTGTGCTTTATTCTGGATTAGTATTAATGGTATTTTACAAACTGGAATAAGTCAGGTTAACATGTTCAGTGCTTCATATAAAGAAAAAGTTTGAGCTCTGTATGAAGCCTACTTTTTAATAGTCATTTTTGGAAAGATTTTATGCTCTGTGCACAATTTTTTTCTTCATTTTCTTGCCAAAGAAGGAACCCTTCCTCTCTTCATAACAAAACATATTCTGTATATATAATAAAGATAATACATGTGAGGAAGGAAATTGTTATAAATTTGCCTCTCTGGTGGCCTTTGACCTTTTCAGTATAGCATGACTTGGACCACCACCAATATGGATTGGAAAATGGGTAACATCTCCAAACATTTTAGATACAACTTCATAATATGGTAAGATCTTATGTGTCCTTGCAATGTTTAATACACATACAATTTGAAAAAAAATCCCATGTTATATCTATTTTGTATAAATGGTAAAGTAAATGTAGTTCCTCGTTATTCCCTTATCTTTTCCAAAAGAGGAAATACCAACTATAAATTAAGGAGGTAGAGTATAAGAATGTCTTTTGATAATAAAAAATACTTAATATGGGAAAAGTTTCTGCATCAAAAAGCTTTTAAGCAGAGAATCTGATACAGTTGGGCTCTGTGTCCCCAAGCAAATCTCATTTTGAATTGTAATCCCCATTATCCCCACATGTCAAAGGAGGGACCAGAAGGGAGGCTATTGGATCATGGGGTTGGTTCCCTGATGCTGTTCTCATGATAGTGAGTGAGTTCTAACGAGATCTGAGGGTTTTATAAGGCAGTTTACCCTGCTCTTGCTTGCTCTCTCTCTCATCTGCCACCATGTAAGCTGTGCCTGCTTCCCCTTCTGCCATGATTGTAAGTTTCCTGAGACCCCATTAGCCATAGAACTGTAAGTCAATTAAACTTCTTTTCTTTATATATTACTCAATCTCAGGTTTGTCTTTATAGCAGTGTGAGAATGGACTAATACAAGATCTAAGTGTGAAAATTATTTAATATAGCTTTTTCTTTTGGAGGCAGTATAACTCTCCATGCAAAATTCTGGTTCGGCTGCTAAGAACAATGCTGATTATTACCATCACCAGCTCATTTTCACTAAAAATTAATTCAATACATATAATTTACTGAACTCTATTATGATCCAATACTCTTATAGGTTTTGCAGGGAAAGGGCACAAAGGTACATGTCTTGATATCAAGGAGCTTTAAAAGATTATCCTTCGATTTTATAACTTTTCTGACCAAAATTTCCAGTGATATCCTAATATTGATTGGATTTATCAAAGCCTATCTTTGATCTCTATCTGCCTTTTCTTCATCTTGGTGCATATGCCATGCTCTTATCACATCATATTTTGCTTCAATGTTTGATCTGGAGGCTTTGGAAAAACTATCCATTTTAAAAACTGCAAAATTTAACAGGATATACTTAAAGTCTGTAAAAAAAAAATATGCCTTTGTGCCAGTACTCTGTGGCTCTATAATATTTACTTTGAAAGTAGACTGAGTATTCTAAATAAATTTTTAATTAAGCATCTGATTTAGATAATTTGGGACAGAATGAAGTTGTATTTTGGGTATTATTCCTCCCTGTCATTGACTCTTTTAAACATATTTTCACTAAAAATACGTGAATTGACTCTTCTTAATCTTGATGCCAGTGTTACATACTTTTCAATTTAAACGCACCAAAACTAAAACTTTAGATGTAAGAAAACAATGCATGAAAACTCACAGCTTCCAAAATGGAAATAGATTTTTATTTACTTATTTCATCAGAGACTTGATGTCATTTTTGTTTTTGTTTTTCTTTTTCCACTTTGTGCTATTTATGAACATAATCTGTAGGCAACAGGTTACATTCTTTTAAAATACTTATGCAGGCAATATAATATATATTTCTTTAAATCAAATTAATTTCAGCTCAAATACTCATCGTCTCTCTGTACACACACATATGAAAAGACTTTCAATACTGGTCATTCTTTGTGGCTTGTCAGTGTAGCTCTCCACAAGGGTGGTGATTTTTACAAAATCCCCAAAGTAGTACCTCTGTTTTGACTGTCACAGAAGTCTTTAGTTTGGCAGGACACAGATTACCGTGTAAGCCAAGTGTGAAATGCCTAACCTTAACCTTGAATAAAGGGGCTGCTTAGTAAGTTCCCTTTAGCTTGTTCTAACCTAAAAATTCTCCTTTCTAGTTCTGAAGCAAAAATAATCTGTTTCCTACTCATTTTATAAGCAGAACTCTGTCCTTAGGAACAGTTTCTTGTTTCATTCTTGGAAATGGGACAAGTTCTCTCTCTTTTTTTTCCTAATGAGATAAAGCTTAGAAATAAAACATAAGTCAATTTCTCAGTAGATTATCTGCCTACATTAAATTTTCAATAAATCACCTTCCTGTGCTTAGAAGGGCAATTTGTAAAAGCCATTGATTTGAGAATGGAGAGTCGGGATTTGAAGCATTCAGGGCAGGTGAGAAGAATGAGCAACAGCATCATATGGTGAGTGAGTTGCATGTTAAGCATGTTGTGTGAAAAGGAGAAGGCCATGATAGAACTTTGAAAAGCAGAAAGGCAAAGGCAGAATGTTTAAATATACAGCTTCAAAAATTTTACATATTGATTTGCTATTAAATATAATCACTATTAATCCCTATTTGGCTCATTAATGTAATGAGGGAAACTGGTTAAAAGTAAGTTCCAACATAAGTTCTAATTCTATTTAAAGACTATTGTGCAGCTAAATATTTAATACTATAAAGAAGTCTAGGCTATTTCTATACTGTCAGAACTGAATTGAAGCATTTACGGCTCCCCATGAATCTAGTGTCTTTCCTGTGGATCCGATAAAAAACAATGGACTTGGGAGAATTTTCTGAAGAAGATACAGAAAGAAAGCTAAAAAAATTATCACCAAATCCCTAATTTTTCATTTTCTATAACTAGGAGGTTATAATTAAAGCTATTTTGCCTTACCTACCTGGGTGAGATTGCATCTCTCATTTGATTGCAAGCCTTTCAGTATGAAATTACAGTTAAGCCTGTAGTAGAAGAAAGAGCTGCTGCAAAATCTTAAGGAATTTTTTTCTAAATTTTTATTGTCTGTTACCCTCTCCATAAATAATTTTTGTAACTATTGTAATGTCATCATTTTTATATAGCCCAACTCTACTCATGTAAATGGCTTTTGAAGTAGAAAGTTTCTCTGGTTTAAATCTCAGACTATCTTACTGGTATAAATCATTTATCTGCTTGACATTTTATAAGCCATCGTATTCATCTTGAGGTTAAGTGAAGGTCTCCAAAGACATCTAATTAGGTAAGGAAGGAAAAGACAAAGTTTTGTTTTCAAGGCCAGGACAGTGGTGACCCTATGCTAAAAGTCTGGCATTTAATTGTATTTCCAAGTAAAAATATGTAAATAGAATGTGAATGCTGCAGTATATGAATTATAGCAAAAGCAGGAGATCAGCTGAGAGGCAGCATGCTCTAATAGCTTGCAGGAGCTCTGGGTTCTAGCTTGAGCTCTGTAATAACTAGATAACTGACCTTTTGAAAGTCATTTATCCTCCCTGCGTGTCAGCATTCTCAAGTATAAAATAAGAGGTTGCTGTAGATTCTGCCTAAGATTCTTAAAAGTCTGTAATTCTGTAACATAGGCTATACTTTGTGGCTTCCTTCTAGCATGAGTCCAACAGTGAAATATATTTTATCTTTGGCAATTTTTCAATATGTTTTCTGTTTTTCCATTGACTACCTCTATAGGTTGGACGCAGGGTGAACAGAACCAGGAAGGTTCAAACAGAGTATTTTCCCTAGGAAATTATTAATTGGGAGATAGGGAGGAGTATAGTTGGAGAAAGGGGAAGGAGAGAAGAGAGTGATAATGTCTTTTAGAGTGACTCTTGTATAAACCCTTGGATGTCAGGCTGTCATGGCTCATATCTGTAATTTCAGCATTTTGGGAGGCCGACGTGGGAGGATCACTTGAGCTCAGGAGTTTAAGACCAGCCTGGGAAACATTGTGAGACATTGTTTCTACAAAAAAATGTTAGTCAGGTGTGGTGGTGCATGCCTGTAGTCATAGCTACTTGGGTGGCTGAGGAAAGAGGATGACTTCAGCCTGGGAAATAGAGGTTGTAATGAGCTTTAATTGTGCCACTGCACTTTGGCCCTTGAGTCTGGGTGACAGAGCAAGATCCCATCTCAAAATACATACATACATACATACATACATACACACACACACACACACACACACACACACACACATCCTTGAATGTCTAAGAAATCTCTCAGACCACATGTGCCCCAAACTGAATTTCTGATATTCCTCATAAAATCTCCTCTAACCACATTTTAGCAATATTAGGTAATAGAAACCCCATCCTTCCAATTTCCAGGACAAACACCTTGCAGTTATCCTTGATTCCAAGCTCTTTCTCCAGCACCTCTTGTAGTCCATGTCATTATGTTTCAAATGATGTACCCAGAGCACAGCCACTTCTCCTGGCTACTACACTGGCACTGGTCAAAGCTATTTTGATCTCTCACTTGCTATTACACTAGCTGCCTAACTTGTGTCTCTGCTCAACCCTTGCTCCACTTGAACTGCCAAAGTGATTCTCTGATACTTCATTTTGATCATGTGTGTTACCTCTCTACTAAGGACCTTGTGATAGCTTCCAGTTTTACACAGAATAAAAACCAAACTCTTTACAATAGTCAACATAGCGCTCCCTGATCTTCTCCTACCCTTACACTCTTATTTGACATCACCTTATCTTTCTCTTCCTCTGATAGGTCTCCTCCAGCTGTTTCTCTTGCTCACTCTGCCCTTCTCACTGGCATTCTTACTGCTTTCCTTATTCCTGGAACACAGGAGAGGCCATTGTACTCAGATGCCTTTGCCTAGAACACTTTTGCCCAGATACTCACTTGGCTTCATCTCAGCCTTTAAATGTCCGGTTTGCTACTCCGTTTAATCCTCCACCTTTATCTATTTTGTCTACCGATGCATCCCAAGCACCTAAAACAGTGCCTGGCACATAAGAGATACTCAGTAAATATTTGTTGAATGCATTGTTCTTAGATTCTATATTTCTACCTCTTTGAGTTGACTTACTTTCACAATTTCTAATCCCATCTTAGTGTATAAATTTAACATTGACATCAACTTTGTACTTTGTTTTAGGGCTGATTTCTCTGGGGGGAACCCCACCATTGCCCTCTGTGTCATCAACCATAATATATTAAGTGCTCTCCAGAAAGAAGGCTGGTTTAGTAAATGGAAGTATTTTTGGTACTATTAACTCCAGAGAAAAGCCGTGGGAAGGATACTAGGTTAACTTTCAAAGCAAAACCGTTCACAGACTAGGAGGCATAATTTATGGGCATAATAAGCTGGGACAATGACAGGAGGAGTGTTGATGATAAAATATCCAGATATTTGGTAAAACATAGTAGGGAATACTTGGAAAACATAGTAGGGAATACTTTACTTGGGATTAATGCAATAGGTATAGGGAATGAGAGGTTTTGCAATGGGGGAGAGAAATTGGACTCAATTCCCAACACAGCGTAGGCAACTGGGAATTTATAGGAAAGGAGTGGGGTAGAGGTCAGTGGACAAACATTATCTAAGAGGAAACATCAAGGGTAAGGGGGATTCTGGCTAAACTGACCCAACAGTATTTTTGCTTTAGACAGGCCAGTGTGATCAAACATCACCTGGGGGTTGGTAGAGGATGAGGAATCTAATCAGACATCAAAGATGATTAGAGATTGAGGATGGGGAGTTCTTGCCAGTCTGACTTAGCAGGATTATTTACTAAAACTGTATTTGACAAGGAAGTGCACAGATGGGCCTAGGAGAAAATTCAGAAGCCTAACTAAAGTTTGGCCCAGCAAAAGATTTTGTAAAGAGCAAAAAGATTATAAGAAACAAAATAGAAAAGTTATCAATTATAAAAAGAAAAATGTTAAAGTACAAAATTGGTATTGTAGACAGGTATAAAAATACATTTAAAGACATTAATAACAAGATGGTGAGTATGTGAGAAAGCCAAGGTAAAGCTCATAGTTGTTATTTATTTCTTTGTATTTTGCTTTGACATGAAAGTAAGGAAGGGAAAATGGAGGGTGGAAAGGAAGAAAGAGAGGAAGGAAGGGAGGGAGGGAGGGGCAAGCTGATTCAGTGATACTAATGGATGAAGCCTGCTTTTGAGATGTCTCCTGAGCCAAAGTGTCATTTGTAGGTATGGACAGCAAGAATGCAAGGTTAGGCAGAAAGTCAAAGACCAAGGATCATGTCAGACAGTAGCAATCTAGCAGGTTTTCTACTTGGTCAGGACCTGAGGAACTAAGAAGACTGTAAGGCCATGTATACATAGGTCAGTGTATCAGCAAGAGCTCCGTTTCCTCTTTTCATTCCCTATCTGGGAAAGACAGAAGAGGCAGAAATGTGTTTACATTTATTACAGCTAATGGTTTAGTCAATGTCCTAAACAATCCTGCGTGCTCTTGATTAAGGTAAGGGCAGAGGTGCTGGGCCTATGGGGAATGAATGCAGAAATGAGAAAATACTGAGATATCAAGTTTACAATTACTGAATACTTTTTGATGTGCATGGTTAGGATTATAGGAAAAAAGGAAATTGAAAGATGCACCTACAGGAAAAGATAAATGAGATTTTCGAGCAAGATGCACATGTTCTAAATAGAAGCTCTATGGATAGTGTTAATGTAAAGTTCTATAAATAAGTGAAATGGATGTTCAGGTAAGTATTTAAAACAACATAAATATAACTGAAAAATGTTGAAACTTTGTTACTAATTTACATAAGAACAAAATAAAATATTTAATAGAAGTTTAAAAATATTATTAGAAACTTTAGTTAAAATGTTCAGATTGAGAAAAAGCTTTGAGGGAGTGCATAACTATGCCCTTTATCAGTCATTTTAGACAATTGTTAATTATAGTAGAGATGATTCCAGTTAGTAAACAGCATTGGGGTGAATCACAGGATCCCATGAAAAGTAAGCTTTATCTTGATAGAAGAGAGTCATTGAGTTATGAAAACTAAATACAAGGAGGGTAATGTGTATAGGAAACATTAAGCTAAGAGTTAAAGAAAGTTTGGCGGGGGGGCAGTGGCTCATGCCTGTAATATCAGCACTTTGGGAGACTAAGGCAGACATATCACTTGAGGTCAGAAGTTCGAGACTAGCTTGGCCAACATGGTGAAACCTTGTCTCTATTAAAAATACAAAAAAAAAAAAAAATAGCTGGACATGGTGGCACATGCCTGTAATCTCAGCTACTACTTGGGAGGCTGAGGTAGGGGAATTGCTTGAACCCAGGAGGCAGAGGTTACAGTGAGCTGAGATCATGCCACTGCCCTCCAACCTGGGTGACAGAGCAAGACTCCATTAAAAAAAAAAAAAAAGAAGAAGAAGAAGAAGAAGAAGGGAGGGAGGGAGGAAGGAAGGAAGGAAGGCAAGAAGGAAGGAAGGAGAGAGAAAAAAAAAAGAAAGAAAAAAAAAGAAAAAGAAACTTTTTTCTCCCAAGCTCTCAGTGGAATAGATTCTCTATATGGTGCCTCTCCCCTCCCTTCCTGCTGGAACCCAACATGTGACACAACAGTGCTCTGTGGTCAGAAAACAACTGTCCTAAAAAGCAGCACACAGTTTGGTTCTAACTTTCTCACAGCTACCTGAACATTGTCTATTCATTTGTTAAAAGAACAAATTGAACCAAATTATTTCTAAAATCTGAATCTCTGTCATTATTATGTGATCTTGGGTTTAATACCAACTTTTGTGTCACTTTTCCTCATCTGTTAAATTGTTAAGTGGGATAATAGTTGTTAACTTTACCTATCCATTCCTTCCTTCCTCCCTTCTTTCCTTCCTAGAATCAAATTAGATAATATACATGAGAGCACTTTAAAACTTAAAAGTTTGGTATGTAACCACAGGTGTAGTTACAGTATCTAAGGGAATGTAGGTCTGCTGCTATTGCACCCATATTATGTGCCGAGCACAGTGCTGTGTCTTTATAATACATTATCCTTCCCAGATTTACATAAGGTGGTTGTCATACACCTGCTACAGACAAGAAACCTGTAATCCATGGGAGTAAAGTGACTGGTTTAAGGTCAAAAGACAAATAGAAGAATTTTGGATTTGAACCCAGGTCTGCCTAATTATTTTCTGTGATTTTAAGAGAAGCAGTTATGAAACAAAGCAAAAGGATCTATGTATGCAGTGGTTTTCCTGTTGTGTTCTGAGAAAAAGTAATGATGACTCTTCGTTTCCTTAAAAAAAAAAAAAAAAGACAAAAAGGGTCTGACTTAGCTGCCTCTATGGTTTAGAACTAGGAGATAATTTTGAGAACAGTATTCCTTTTCACTTATTATATCTGTATTATTAGAATATCTCATCACTAGAACCTGATAATAAGGATAATTAAGGATAATAAACCTGATAATAAGGATCGTAAAGTAGGTATTGAGGAGGGAGTGCCTCTATGGGAAATTTCAGAAAGTCCATAGTTAAACACACACACACACACACACACACACACACACACACACAGATAATTTAAACAGGCCTTCCTCCAAATAAGAACTTCTATGGTTAACATCTTTTCTTTTTCTTTTTTTCTTTTTCTTTTTTTTTTTTTTTTTTTTTTAATGCAGGAGGGATTTATTGCAAAGTTTTAGAAATCTAATAGCTATGGGTTTGCTTCTCAAAAGAAAGCCAGGAGATTCAGCTTGTAGTGTCAGTTAGTTTCAGAAAACAGTGACCAATTACTTTTATAATCATTTTCAAAAGGAACAAATAGCAATGAGGACACAGCTGATAATAGCTAAATATTTCGATTTCATTGTCCTATCAAGGTGACTAGGGAAGGACTGCATTCTTCCTGACAAATATCTGCTTTACAGGTTTAAGTTCCTTTGGGATATTTGTTGCCAGAGTGTAAAAGGCCTGGGATAGTTGTTTTATTTGATACTAATTCAGGCCGGCAAGCCATAACCAGGAGTGTCACATCTAAATGCCTGGACACACTGCTCATCTTTTCTCTGTGATTGGTCTCAGATTATAGTACTGTGTCAAGGTTCATTTGATCCAAAGCATTTCAGCATCAACTTTTACTTCTCCCTGGCTTCAATGAAAGAAATGTCTATGATGTAAAGGTTGAGAATTTCTTAGCCATTAATAATTTTACGTATATTAATCTTCCGATTCTTCTGGTGGATCCAGCGATAATTTTTCTTCTTAGTGGTGAAACTGCTAATTGCTAGGTGAGGATAAGATGGAGAGTTTTTATTTTTAATGTAAGTTTCTTGGGTTTTAAGGTATTTCTTGACAGTTTAAGTATTTTTTTTTTTTGTATGGATGCCCAACTACTACACTGAAAAAAATAAAAAATTAAAATTAAAAAAACTAATCAGTGTATCCTTTGTATACATTTAAAAATTCCATTAAAGTGCTTAGTAAATATGGGAATGACCGGTCATCTTTTTCATTCTAAAAGTGACTTTTCTCTACCAATGGAAATCTGACTGTAAGTTAAAAAATATTTGACACCATTTTTATTTAGAATACAATTTGCAAATTTAGCCTATACTAAGTGCATAAGGTCTCTCTCTACATTCCTTTTAAATTTGCAGGAGTTGCTGTGTGGCCTGGTTCCTAACAGGCCGTGGAAAGGTACCTGTCCATGGTCCAGGGGTTGAGGACCCCTCATATAAACAGCACACACAGAAACTAAAAGTAGAGTTGATTCTTCAGGTTTTCTTCTAGTGTCAAGTGACAGTGATCTCAGATACAAGAATCAACATCTCCCTGGCACCAGAAAACCTCAAAACATGCAAAACAGCCTGCTATGGCCTGAATATTTTTGCCCCACGTTCCACTAAATCATAAGTTGAAACCTAACCTCCAAGCTATTAGAAAGAGAGTCCTTTGGGAGGTGATTAGGTCTGGAGGGTGGAGCCCTCATGAGTGGGATTAGTGCCCTATCAGAGAGGCCCCAAGAGCTGTCTTTCCGCTTCTACCACATGAAGACCCAGAGAGAAGGTTCCATCTACAAACCAGGAAACAAGCTCTCACCAGACAACATCTGCTGGCACCTTGATCTTAGACTCTAATAAGTAAATTTCTGTAGTTTATGAGCCACCCCATCTGTGGTATTTGGTATTTTGTTATAGAGGCAGAATGGACTAAGACACAGCAACAACAATCTTATTAAGAAGTGCATATTTTATATGTAATGTTTATTTATCAAAATTATAATATATTTGTTATATTATAATGCATTAATAATAAATGTAATGATAATTTAATCCAAAAAAAAATTTGCCGGAGTATTCCTTTTTACTAATTCTCCTTTATCATTTTCAGTTAGGTTGATAATATGAAGATGTTTGTAGGAAATTTGACTATAAGCCAAATCTCTTGGAAATAATTATTGTCACTGATAAAGAATTAAAAGGTTGAAATGTGAAGAAAACTGCAATAAAGACATAGAAGGCTTTCATGGAGGATAAAGGACAGAATTAAATTAAATACGGTGTTGAGGAGAAGTTAAACCACTGTATTTTACTTGAAACGTTTTTACTTAATTGGATTTCAGTTATTCATTGTCCTTCAAGATTAGATTTTCTGTGGATAACCTGCTGCTGCTCATTTGCCAAACTAAGCTGGAGCTACTGTTTGTTCACACCTGAGTTTGTTAATGGTTGTTGTAGTAGAGATGGTATTTGATGTTAGTTTTGTTATCTGTGATCCTTCTTTGATAAACGTACATGAGTTAGAGTTTGAGAGTTAACAATTTTGGTGGATTGAGATAATTTTTTTTAAATAGAAAGTTTTGACAAGCATAAAGGTTTCCAATTAATATTTTTTTAGGATCATCTCAAAGTGTCAAAATGTGCAACAATCAGCTTTGTTGTCCTAAAAAAAGAAATCTGCAAAGTGTGTGTTTAATTAGGTATCTTTCATATTTTGCTTCAGTTTATCTTCAACTCTAAGTTAAAAAGATGTCCCATCAGCGACTGGTTTTTAAAGAAAAAAGATACTATTTTAATCTTCAAAAAACAACAGCTTGCGGGGTTCAATCTTTTAAAGTACATGCTTCACTGGTTGCAATTATTAATCAGTTTCCTTCAGGAAATCTATGAAATTAAATATTAAAGTACAGATCTAAACAAAGCTACAGTCTCAGGGCTTCTGAGGGCATGATTTCCTTATTAGCTTCAAATAGCTGACCTTCCTCAATCCAGATGTAGAGTCTGCATGAATATGAAATCCCTCATTTTATCTGTGTACTTCATCATTTGGGCTTTATTTACCTTTTGGCACTTTATTTCTTTTAATAGGGCACTGTTTCTTAGACGTTAACTTTCCGTAATGGCATTGTTAATTGCTAACCAGTTTTGTTTCTTCAAAAGAAACTTTCACAGTGCGCTCAGTTTGTTCATTCACTCAGACAACAATATTTACCACCTGTTATGTACCAGGCAGTACCTAGTTACTTGGAGTCAATGAACAAAAGAAGAACCCCTTCCTCATAAACCTTACATTTTTGTGGCAGATAAAAGATAATCATGAACATGTATCATACATATATCACATTACATACTATGTTAAAAAGTAAGTGCTGTGACAAAAATGAAAAAGCAAACGTAGATGTGAGTCATAGGGGCCAGAATATGTATGGTGGATGGGGAAGAGACGTGCAATTAAAACAAAACAACCCAAAAGGATGGTCTCTGTTTGCCTTCCTATGAAGATGACCTGTGGACAAAGATGTGAAGAAGGTGAGGAACTTGGCAGTGGAGATTACTGAAGGAAGATCGTTCCAGGCAGAGGACTGAGCTAGAGCAATGGCCCTAAAGTAAAACCTTTTCCTGGAGTTTAAGGACAAATTGAGCAAAGAAAACAGATCCCTGGAGTAAAATAAGCAGAGGAGGAATAGCAAGAGAGGAGATGAGAAAGGGGCAGGGGAGGCATGGCCAGATGCAGATCCTGGAGGGCACAATTGGCTGATGTTCTTACACTGAGATAAATGGGAAGCTACTACAAAGTTTTGGGCATAAGTGATGTCATCTGACGTATTTGCAGTCAGCATGCATTTTGAATGCAGGGTCAAAAGAATATTCTAATGGATTAGAATTGAATTCAGAAAGACACAAAAGTACATGTGTTACCTATAGAAGCCACGGACACCTTGGCAAATAACATTCATAGCAAATAAAAGTGATATTAATGGTAAATAATGACATACATATTATTGTCATTGCCAGATACTCTCTATTTTACATGAGAGAGTAAACACTCAAAACATCCTATAAAGGATTATTATTATTCCCATTTTACAAAAGAGGCATGCAAAGCACAGAAAAATCAGTTCCTTGTCCAAGATAGCAGCGGAAAAGGGACAGAGTTGGATTTAAATCTTGGCATTAGAGAGTATGTGCTCATAATCTGTACTATTCATATATTGAAACAGATTATACCAGAGCCCCAAACAGGGAAAGGTAACAAATACCTCTTATTTAGAATGAATTGTCTTTTGCTTCTTTACAAGGAAAAAAATAACAGAGCTGGTAAGTGTTGATGGTGCTGAAGGTGAATGATTTTATTACTCCAGACAGGTTATCTTATGCGGTGGGAACAACCAGTCTGTCAACAGAGGTTTATTTCTCCCTAGTTGCAGCTCTGCTTCCTACTGCCTTCATTTTGGACCTCAGGCCACTGAAGCAGTCCTTGTCTTGGGACATGTCTGTATCATAATTAATGGGAGAGAGAACATGCCACACTATACACTTCCTCTTTAATCTTCTATCTGGTGACAAAATGTGCCTCTGCCCACCTTTCATTGGCCAAAGTAAGTCATGTGACCATCCCTGAGTTCAGCAGAACTTTGCTATATGCACATCCCACAGACAGGCCCCACAGAGAGGGAAATGAAGTAATTTCTGAGTAGATTCTGATCTACCACAGGGACACTGCCTTATTTTTAATCATGCTTACATACTTCGCAGCTGCTAATCTGCTGACGTTTACCAAAGGTGGCAAGGACTATAAATAAAGAAAAGATAAAATGTAGTCAATGTATTTCTTGAACTGGAAGAAGTCTTAGACTATCTAAACCAGTGCCTAGGCAGGGAACCCTCGTGAAGAAATTTGATTGATAACGTTTTCTGATTGAGGCTATGGAGTTGAGTGGGAGGGAGGCTTCTGTGGCTTTTTCTCAACAAGTTGATTTTAAGATTCCATAAGACCCTTTCTTCACATTCACTCAATGCTCACTTGCTCACTGATTCACCCAGAGCAACTTCTGGTCCAGCAGATTCCATTCGTGGTAGATATTTTATACAGGTGTACTTTGTCTTTTATACTTTATTTTTACTGCATTTTTTATATTTAGAGACATAAATACTTACTATTCTACTACAACTCCTACAGTATTCAGTAGAGTAACATGCTATATAGGTATGTAGCCTAGGAGCAATAGGCTCTACCGTACAGCCTAGGTATCTAGTAGGCTACAACCTCTACGTTTCTGTATGTACAGTACCCTCCAGTAATGTTCACACAATGACAAAATCACATAATAACACATTTCTCAGAATGTATCCCTGGTGTTAAGCAACATATGACTGTATATACCACCTTTTCTTTATCTCTTCATGTGATGAGGACACTTAGGTTGATTCCATATCCTTGCCATTTTCAATAATGCTGCAACAAACATAGAAGTGCAGATATCTCTTGCACATACTGATTTTATTCCTTTTGGATATCTACCCAGTAGTGGGATTGCTGAATCTTTGGCATTGTTTTAGATATAAGGTATAAAATCTGTGACAGAACTTTTCTTGAGGTTTAGGATAATTTGATGACACTCTTATAAGTGTAATTTACTCTCTTTCTTCAAGTACTGTTTTGCTAGAGATTCTCCAGTGTGCAAGCCACTCTAATTTCTCTTTAAAGTCCATTCCTTGACACTGCTCCACTTCTCTTGTAGATCTAGAAGTGGTATAAATCAAATTGAATTGAAAATGGAAAAAATGCAGAATTCTCTCATAAACAGTTGGTTTCAAAATTTAAAATTACAGCTTGTTAGTTCATTGGGCAATGAGCAAAATTTGCTTTTTAAAATCTGAATTCATTTTATTTACTCTTTGCAAATAATTTACTTCAGTACATTTAAAAACTAAATTTTTGTTTTGTTTTTTATTTTAAAGATAAAAACATTCTTGTAGTTTTCAGACCAAGAAAAAAAAAACCACAAAATTTGTAATGATTTTCAGTTTTTTACAAAGAACTACCTGTTTTATTAAATTGTAGACCCTTGATGTAACAAATCTCCTTTCTTTTCCTTTATTTGAAATGATAACTCTAGAACTTTCACACAAATAATAAAAACTGTGAATAGAAATTTGTCTTTTTGTTTAACTGTGAGCTTCTTTCTTACCTGGTAGGTTTCTTTTTCCAAAGAGGAACAGGACCGCTAAATTTAGTACTGTCAAATACTCCAGGATCAAAGTTCTCTGCTAAGTCCCCAAAATGGAATAGCTGCCACCAGCCTTTCAACTACAAGTCTTTATGCATCTGGACTTTTTGGACTGAAGTTAGTCTGTGAATCGAATTTCTTTTATAAAGTTTTCCTTCGGATTTGTGCCCTTAGCTTCATTTCCCCTCAGGGATCCTTTAACTTCACGAGAATATTCTCTGTGAAGAAGAATATACCTGTCAGTAACTTGTGCCTGAGTCCTCTCAAAATGTTCCTATTCGTTGCCAATGCTCCAAGACTTCCTAGTGTAATTCATTATTAAATTCAGGATATAACTTACTTAATTTTTATACAGATTATTTGTATCCTGGCATTTCCTCTTCTTGTTGTTGCTTTCCTCTGATCTAAGGCTAGATTTTTGAATATAGTATTAATTTACTTCATTTTTCTTCCATTAAGAAGGTAGTAGAACACAATAGCTTGCTCTCTTTGGTAGTTAGAGAACAGAGCCTACCCCTAGGCCCTGCTCCTATTTCTTACTGGTATAAACTGGCACAATGCAATCCAGAATAGCCAGTGTACATTCATCATATTACATTAGAAAGCAGGACACTATGTTATAAGGAGTGATTCATATGCAAATCTGAAAAGCTCTTTACCTACTCCTTAGAAATGACTTAGCTTTAATTTGTTCTTCATTTATGAGAATAATAATGAACTTAGTTGTTCTTCTGGAATATCTGTGCTGTTGTAAGGAGGAACCTGCCATACTTGCAGGACATGTCCAAGAGCTAGCTCCACACTGGGAAGAAAGCGATCATCAATATAAACACTTAAATCCTTAGATATCTAATACCTTTATAATTTGAATGTACAGACCCATGGATAGACCTGCTAGTAGACATAGACAAAATTAAAATGTTCATATGTTAATGAAACTTGTTTGGCTTTTTCTTTAAAAATTTATTGTGTGTATGGAGGAGAGTATTAAATTTGAGAAAATTTGCTGACAAATTTTTTTCTACTCACTATTTAAAAATTAAGACAGTACCATTCAAATTACACAACTTTGAAGTTTATCTGTTTCCATTATGAATTTTGTAAAAAGATTTGAAATTACATGAAAATCAAATATAGATAGTAATTATATATTCTACCACATTTTTGGGCTATTTAATAAACTGAGAAATATAAGCAATTAAAATAGTTGATCCTACTGCTAGCTTGTTTATATTTTAAAAGGTTGTTTTCATAATTATCATATTTTTTGAAAGAGCAGATTGAAAGTAATTCAAAAGGTGGCCTACATTTCCCTTTTCCAGTAGGTTTTTATCTTATTTTGTCTGTGTTAAAAAGAAACCTATCTATTTTTAACTTGGAATTACATTATTATATTTGGATTAAATATAATTTTGGGTACTTATTCACATGATTTTCATACTATTTTTAACTCTTAAAAAATTCTAATGCCTATGACAATTTTTACCTCAGAGTGGATATTCAAGTCCGAAAGTTATGGATTTGTAACCAGTCAGTTAAAGATTTTGTATTTTAAAGAAATGTTCTACAGTTCTTAGTCGGCTTACTTTTTTTATACAATCCAGTTTGGTGTCTCCCACTCCCCACCACCCCCCGCAAAAGTGGATTTGAACTACGGTTAATTATGTTTTCTGTGATAATTTTAAGATATTTCTTAGTTGAATTACTTCAAGTACCTCCATATAGGTATCTCTCCCTGCCTTGCTGTCATGGGTTTCATCTTTGAAGTTGCCAACCAGGTAAGCTTCTTAATATATACCTTGATCTTAATTAAGAGACTTGCTTTAACGATTTCACATTGATTTGCAGATCAAATTTAGACTCTTTAATGGGCAACTCAAGTCCTTCTTCATGTAGCTTTGCCTTTCCTTTCAGCCTCATAGCCTGTAGGGTGTGTTCTAAATTGCTAAAGCACTTTTCCTGTCCCAAACACACTTTGCCCTTTGGCATTTCTGGATCATTGTGTTTCTTCTGCCTGAGTGTGCATCTTTCCCTTCACCCACGCTGCTAGATTTTAGTAATCTTTTAAGGTGTATATCTGATATTTTTTTCTGATGAGCTTCACCAGTTATCATGTATTTAGGCCAGACCACTACCTCTTTTCAGTGTTTACACTGTCGCTGGCCCTTCCTGGAAAAGGAGCTAGTCAAATCTCTGCTTTACAGTCTTCTCTCCATGAGAACTTGGGCTTCTTTAAGAGAGATGTCTCTTGCCTCATGCCCAGCTCTTGGAATAATGCCAGGAACATATTAGGTATACAATACATGGTTTTGTTTTTGCTATTTATTGATTTATTTTGTTGTTGTCATTTGATAAATATTCCACAACCAGTAAATTAAAATTCCTGAAGTATCTTAGACTGTGGAATTTATGATTTCTGTAGATATTGCTTGTTTCTAGCAGAACAAACATTTTTGAAGGAATAAGTGAAATAGCTACCTTTTCCCCCACAAAATGCTATTAAAAATATCAGCGTATTAAGAAGTTATTCACCAAGGACTTCTATCCATGCCACTTCTAATCAAAATATACTTGGAAATTTAGACTCCTTTCAGTCTCCTCTATGTAAATACCAGGTGACATAATGCTTATTACATACCATACGGAATCTTTTTAGATCAATGCATCATTGTTTAGTCCTATTTCTTGTCAGTTTAAATGTACCATAACAGTGGAGATATGCCTTTTCAATATGCTGCATGAATTTATATCATGGCTTGATAACTGAACTGTCAGAAATTCTAAATTCATCAGAGAAGGCATTATTTTTATGTAGATAAAAAGATATGGCTCTTCATTCTATTACATGAATTGTCATCATAATATTACCGTTAAAGCTAATGAACCATTCTCTGGCATTTGAAAAGCCAGTTAACATAGTGTTTTCCTGACGAAGCTCAAGTTTATAAATGAATTAAATCTATTTGTGTGGGTGTTGTAATGATTATGATATTATTCCTCAACATTATAAAATAACTACTTTCTGTCCCCAATTAAGGCCAGCATGACCTACAAAAGGAAACAAGTCATATTCATTTAATCAAAATAAGATATGTAGGGCTTTAGTGGGAAAATAATCCTATAAGGAATATTAGTTGTCATAGCAAACATTTCTTATTGAAATCTGAGTTGTATATTGGACTTAAAACAGAACTTGCTGTCTTTCAGTGCTAACCAAGCATAGACGGAGCCACACCCTTGATAAAGTTCTAGGATAAATAAGTTCATGTTCAATATCCTTTGCTTATCTCTCAGTCAAAAAACTATTAAAGAACAGTGTCAAAAATAATTCCCAGTGACTTTTCATCTGTATTCTATCCTTTTTTTTGTTGTTGAAATTCCATTGAATTTTAGATGAATTCTGGTTATCGTAAGAAGGGTTCTGTTGGATGGAGGAAAAGCATGGTTATACTATGAGCTAAGAACTCAGTTACAAATTGTCAATCCTTGCAAGCATCTTCTGCCAACTTTTAAAGAACCAATTTCGGATTTTCTTTGACTCCTTGGGCGAATAAATTATTTAAAAACCTCAAATATGTTCACTTACTGGTACTTACTATCTGCCTATTGTTACAGTTTTTAAAATATTTTTATATATATTTTTATGTAAAAATAAAATATAAATACATAAGCACAAAATAGAATTATAAAATAATCTATAAAGTGAAAATAAATATATATGTATTTATATATCATTATAAAATATACAAATATATTTGCATTCTATTAGTATCCTTAGTCCTAAACATATTCTCTTTGAAATATTGAACTGAATGGTGATATTTAGGTTTAGCCAAAGCTCATTGATCCATTTGATTCAATTCAATAGCTAATTCTACCTTTCAAGAATCATGAAAAACTTTAAGCTCAATCCATTTTCTCTCAACTGAATGCTAAAATGACAACATTAAAACATAACCTATCCTGAGTTTTTCAAATTACTGTATGTTAATTGTGTTCTTTAAAGCATTGACACAACTCACTAAATATTTTACATTTGCTCAGCTTTTCTGGTATTGTATTGGAAGAATCTATAGCCCAGGTTTTTTCTCTCACCTGGAAGAGCTTTTTAGTGTATGTCTTCAGTTCACACAATTTCCCTTAATGTTTCACCTGAAGTTGAAGTTAGAATGTTTTTAAATTGCAATTTGATGGTTTTTTTTTTTTTTTTTTTTTTTTTTTTTAGCATTAGATACAGTATTGAAGAAAGTGCTGAAATTGAAATCTGAAAAATTGGGTTCAAATTCTGACTCAGCTATGTATCAGCTGTGTGATTTTAGATAGATCACATATCTTCTATAAAAGTTAATTTTGTCCTTCTAAAGCTGAAAGTAATAATGCTGACTTAACTCCTTCTGAGGATTTTTTAGAAGGATCAGAGAAATATAGGATATAGATTTATTTTTAAATGCAAGTTTTGATATAGAGCTGAAGTATTTGTCTTAGAATATTATAGTTTGTTCCTTCATTTACTGTGTGAAAAATACATCCAGAGAAGGCAAACTACTAGAAGTTTAGTGGGCTCAAGTTTTGACAGCCAGAAAGAGTTTGTGGTGAGATTGTTAAAATGTGATTCCCTCACCTCTTGAACAGATTTCTAAAATATTCTATTTAATCATTGAGTAGTATGTTGTTAGATGCTTTCCTAGATAGGACATAATTTTTAAGTTTACTGATTTTGTAAATAATTGTTCTTTCTCATTTCCCTCACCCCAAGAAAAAAAAAAAAAGAGTATATAGTGTTAAGGTAACAGTTTAAGAAGTCAGATGGACATAAATTCATATTCAAGCCTGACATTTAGATTCTTGAACTCTCTAAGCTTGTTTCTATTTGTAAGAATGGGAGTCAGTGTATTATTTTATATTATCATTTTAAATGGCAAATATTCTAGGAACTTGCTGCATTCTTTCATGTTTCCATAGTTTGGCACATGCTGTCCCTTCCTGGAATGCTCTTTCCCAATCGATCCACCCAGAAAGCCTCTGTGTGTCCCTTCAGCTTCCTCTCAGAAGCTACGTTGTCCTCAGCAATGCCTTCTGTGATACATCAGCCAGCTTATATGTCTCTTTTTGTAGGCTCATGTTGCATATGTAATGTGACCCCCACTAAAGCCATTAAATTATTGGTTCACATCTTTTTATTTGATTGTTTTTGTCCAATTAGACTGTGTACTTTTAGAGGAGAGAGGACACATAGGGGGTAATATATGGATAATGAATGAATGAACACAGGAAACACTTAAGCCTGTAACATTTAAGGTAAACAAATTTTTCTCTCTTTTCTGTATGTATATATGTGTGTATTTTTGTGTGTGTAATTTTAAATATTAAAATTTATATTTTAAAAGTAATTATATATGCAATGTTTTAAAATTCATCTTCTGATTGTCACATGCCATGATTAATATTTTGAGGACTGAAAAGATGACTTATACTAGCAGCAGAATCATGAAACACCAAGTATGATATTGCTTTCTTTTAGGAAGTGCAAATTTTGATAAGAATATTTGAAATGTAAATTTTACACCAGGAATCACAAAATTTATAGATTTTCCATGATTAAACTCACCCAAACTAAGGTGGAAGTTTTTTTCCATGAAATATTTGGTGGGAGTTAGGAATAAGGTACAGAATTTCTTTAGTAGCCACTGTATTTTCCCCAGTGACACCTACTGCACGGGATTTTACGTGAATTCATAACTAAATACAGTGAAAAGCCTTTTGTTAACTGCATAAGATATTTGAGATAATCGGTATTATTACTATGAAAAAACTACGTGTAAAGCAGGTTCACAAAAATGTGACTCTTTACTGGATTGCCTTGTCATATAAATCTTTAGGGATGATTTCTGCTTTCAACATAACTTTAAAATTCATTAAGTAATAATTCAAAAATGCCAACATCTCAAAAATCTGGCAAGAATAATTTGCCTTCTTGTTAGGACTCTTACCTTTTGAAAAAATATAGAATCTCATGTGCTGGAACTATGCTAAGGACTGAGAGGGTGATAAAATCTTACTTGTAATATTACCTTTCTAAGTGGCAAATGGCTCATGTCTTCTACTTTAATCTATGCTGGAAATTTATATGCATGTTTCAGAGAAGAACTCATTTGTAACTGAAAATACAATAAAACTGAAATAAGTGGCCAGAAACTTTTAATAGTTATTTAAAGGCAGACAGATCTCTACTTGTGCAAAATTTTTATATATGAAATGCTTAATATAATTTTTCTTCAAAGTTAACTCTTTCTTACGAATGGAATAAAATGATTGTAACATATGTCATAGTCCAGGAAAGTAAAGCAGTGTATTTTCTATGGAATTTCCAAACTTGGTATTATAGTTAAGATGAGTTTGAAAATCCCACTGATAATGTTTTGGTTATTGGCATACCAGCATAGAAGAAGTCTTTCATCCATATGTAATAGCATATGTCAGGGAAATAGTAATGATTAATGAATAATGATTGCCAGTATTTGGTTGAGGGAATTGTGGTACAGATAAATTAGATAATGTGTCATGTTTAAGGTCACAGCTGGCCGATTTCAGTTTAAATTCCATAACCCTAGCTTCTTTATTAGCTGACTATACTTATTTGAAAAACATATTAAATATAGTTTATTTCAATAAAATTAAATATACTCAAACATCTCTGGGTGACTGACAGAGAAACTTCAAATTTGCCTTTCTTTAAGTCATTCTTAAAACCTGTCATCCTCAACTTATTTATGTCTGTGGCCCATTACTCTTTTTAAGAGATTTGATTCTTATTCCTCCTTGTTGAGTATAGTGAAACTAGAGTTTCCAGAGATCTTGAGTTAGACTACATAATGTTCTGCCTAATGTGACTGGGACAAATATGTCTGATGTCTGGGCAAGGGCAGGGAAACACTTCTGCCCTGTTTTTCAGCCTCTCTCTGCCTGCTGTGGCCAACTGAAAGACTCCTGTCTGGATAGTGGAGCCACAAAGTCAAGGCACCTCGGTTTACTGAGACACACTATTTAAAATAGCTGCCCTGGAGTTTTGTAGATACAGAATTTACTTTATATCAACAAAATATAGATATTTTATTGATACTTATTATCATGCTCCTGTGATATGACACTAGGCCTTGAAGTTTGTTACTACAGTATAACCTACTCTATTCTGACTTTTACATATTTTCATATGATATATCAAATAAATTGCAATCAATAAATATACCCAATACATGAAAATATGAATTTATAAGGAAATAAAGTTATAGCAAGTATCATAAATCTAGTTCAAATATTAGATAACTTTCAGAAACAGCTACTGCACAAAGAAAAGAACACTGATGCCCATACATATTTTATATAGAAATATTATAAAACCATGCCAGAATTACTTTACTAACATAATCATTAATAATACTAGAAATAGAACCAAGGTGGACTGCATTTATGTGACTCTCTATGTGCTGTAGAATGTCATCGTCTTTGTCCATTTGTTTATGCCTTTCCTGTTTCCATTTATAAAGCACTCTATTTGTTCTGAAGCAAGTAGGGTCCTAGGTCAGGGAGTGTGTAGATGATGAATTGGAACCTGATAACTGGGGAGCTGAAGTGGCTTCTGATACAGCACAAATTCCAAAGTAGTATAACTTTGGGGAATAAGAAAAATAAAAGACAACACAAAACAATTGAAAGAGTCACATAATAGCTTTTCAAACCTAACTGATCATTAGATAGATAATATTTAATAAACCTAATTTCTTTTTGTGTGTGGCTTCGCTTTTTTTGTATATAGTTTAGCTTTTGCTACACATTTACTAATGTTATGACATGACATATTTTTCTGAGAAAAATATCCAGTTGTTATATAGATGTTCACCACTTCAGAGAAAAATCATTGACCATATCATAAAAAAAAGGTGTAAGTTGTTTCCCAAAACCCAAACTGAGCCTGCATTCTACCCTATATACATAATCAGGAATGCAGAATTTAAGTGTTTGTATTTATGTGTTACTAAAAATTGTTTTAGATGTATTTACCTCAAGAGCATTGATAACTTTTTAACAATACTGAATTAGTTAAATAAATTATTTAAAATGCACAAAATGGTTTCTTAAAAAGTTTTTGAAACCAGCAAAGATTTAGATAAATTTTTTACAGGCTGGGGTTGCTGGCTCACACCTGTAATCCCAGCACTTTGGGAGGCTGAGGTGGGAGGATCACCTGAGGTCAGGAGTTCAAACCCAACCTCGCCAACATGGTGAAACCCCATCTCTACTAAAAATACAAAAATTAGCCAGACATGGTGGGCACCTGTAATCCCAGCTATTTGGAAGGCTGAGGCAGGAGAATCACTTGAACCCAGGAGGTGGAGGCTGCAGTCAGCTGAGATCACCACTGTACTCCAGCCTGGACTATGGAGTGAGACTCTATCTCAAAAAACTTAAATAAACAAAGGTAATTCTTACAACAGATTTAAAGTTTTGAAAAAGTCTCATGATGCATTGCTAAAGAAAGAGGTAACAAAATATTACACATAATACAATTCTTATTTTCCAAAAGGTAATTATATTCTGTAATTATTTTTTGCCCAAGGGAAGCAACTTCAAGCTTTATTGATAATAATGTGATAGACAATAAAAATAAGACATGGTGAATTTATTTCTGGCTACATTCTGCCAAATGCTTTATTTTCTTTTTAATTTGATATAATGTGAGGAGCAAAAGAAAGCCTTTTTGGCCTTACAGGGACAAATAAAAATAATGGGGTAGAGTAATACATAGAACTGTCATTTGTAATTTCAGTTATACCTGGGGAAGATTCGATTATCCTCAGAGAGAGGTAAGATCTCCAAAAAGTTAGCCAAAAACAGAGGTTAAAATGATAAAGAAGCAAAGCATGCCAAAATTTTGAGCAAATGGGTTCTATGATATATATAAGGTATATATATAAGATATATATATCTATAAGGTTTGGTTTGATTGAATATTTCTGGTAAAAAGTCTTTTTAAGTATGTAAAAACATTTTTTATTTAAATGAATTTTCCCACTCAATTTTAAGAAATGAAAAGGAGAAAGCAAGTAATTTCTATGAGGTTTAACAGTAAACTATTCAAAAAATGATAAAATTCAAAAGTCAAATCTGTTGGTTTTGTATTTACAGAGATAAGAGCATAGTTAGTAGTTTTGTGTAGTTTATTTAGGTTATAGTTCCATCCAGAATCCAATTCCATTTGTTATGCTGAACACATTTTAATTTTTTCTTTGAAAAACATATAGCTGATTTGGAAGCATATTCCAACCAGGAGAAAGTGTTGTTTTCCTTTCTTTTTAAATTCAAGAACATAAGGAAAAGTTTTTAGAATCTATTAGTAAGGGTATCCAATTTTCTTCAACTCTCCCCACTTAATCTTCACATTGCCTAAAGTTTGAATATGAAGCCATGATCCTAATTATTCAGATACTGAATAGGACACGTAAGAGCACAAGGATGAAAATTTTATAGAGTGTAGAGTTCTATGTTCTGAACAAGAATATGGTAAATTATGCTAAGCTACTAGAAGAGTACAAGCATAGAAAAACATTCTGTTCATTATAGATAATTCTAATACATTTTTGTAATAAGTGAATTAATAGTTTTTATCATTATTAAAATTCAAATATAAATGTAATGATGGTGATTTTTAAAAAATCTTTCTGACACTTGTTGTTGCTACAGTTTTACTTTAGAGCAGAACAGGATGTCTGCTGTATTACTCTTATTAATTTCTTACCTTTTTGTAATGCTAAATTAATGATCAGCATTAACAAAATGTTTATAAACAACTTAAGTATCTTTTCTTGAGTACATTTTCTTACCCTAACAAAAGTTAAGGATTAATTTAAAAATATCTTCCACTAAGTAATAGTCACAATAGAATTATACCATAGTATTGTGAATACTTTGGGGGTACTTGCTCAAAAGAAATTCCTTGGAGCAGTTCCAAGGATTACTCTTGATTATGTTTTAGATCACCCTTCCTTGTTCTTAAGAGTATATTTTGGTATTGATATGTGTTATGTTACTCACAATCTGTCTACTTTTCTTCTATTCAGAGATCGAAAATCAGCAGTCAATATTTTTCAGTGGAGGTGTTTACTAGGGTCCAATATCAAGATCAAATGTTCCCATAATTTTAAATGGCATTACCTTTCCTGTCACTAGTTAGCTACACCTAAGCTTGCAGTTCTCACCTATGACCCACATGATTTTAAGGCAAATTTGTTATTTTATGTTTCTCATGAAGAGGATTATTTAAAAGTGAATCCAAAAGTTTAGATGATACAAATTGTTCTGAAATTAATTCTGAATGATATCTTACCACTCCTCAATCAATAACTAATTTCCCCTTTGGATACAGAATGCATTATTTAAGTTGCTACCTTTCCTCTTTCTTTTTGCTCTTTTTCATTGGCCAGATTTTCTGTCTGTCTTATCCACTTCAGTATCAGCCAATGGCATCCAGGCTGCAAAGCTTGCCTTTCTACCTGCATTTATTCTGAATTGTCTTATTTTCCCTTTGGCACCTTATTTATTTATTTGAACAAATTACTTAATTAAGAGAAGAAACTATATATGTGAATACTATTCAAATTAAGTTTTTCTTCTTTTTAGTTAGAAAATAGCAATTAGACTATTGGAAAATTTTAAATGCATGTGAAGCCTCATAGTGCATCACTATATGGAATTTTAATACTAATATGTTCTAAAGTTTAGTCAAAGTCACCAACTTGTTGACATCTGATTACAGAATGAGGAAGAGGTCTTGACTTTAGTAAAACATTGTTGAATATACCAAAATAAGCAACATTTGATCCCACGTTCGATGTATACTTAAATGTAATATGTAAATGTGTGTGTATATACCTCCCTACACACGTGTGTGAACTGGGTTATCCCTTTATATCTCAGCTCAGAAGAAAAAAATTCAATGTAAAGCTTAACTACAGGAACAGTCTCTTGCAGTGTCAAATAAGGTATAATTATTAAAAAGGCAAAATATACTTTACCGTTCATCTTTTAATCATTTTAGTGACATGCTTGTTTATATGTGAGAAAGACTGTATTAGTGAGACAAGACCTATCTGCGTTATCAATCTAATTAAATTACATCTGGCAAATGTACAAGGATTATTTATATCCCAAGTCGAACCTTGTTATCCAGGAGAGATTTCTTCTAGGACCCCTGCAGATACCAAAATCTGTGAGTGCTCAGGTCCCTGATATAATATAGTGGGGTATCTGCATACAACTATGCCATCCTCCTGTATACTTTAAATCATCTTTAGATTACATATTATACAAGGTAAATATGATGTAAATAGTTCTTATGTTGTATTGTTTTCTTATTTGTATTTTTATTGCTATAGCGATATTTTCGTTGTTTTTTTGTTTGTTTGTTTTTTGTTTGTTTGTTTGTTTTTCCCAAGTATCTTCCATCCATAATTGGTTGGATCCATGGATGCAGAACCTGGACAGAGGGCTGACTGCAACTTATATCTAAGAAGTTATACATATAACTTATTAGTTATACATCCATTGTAACTTTTTCTTAATCAATATAAACAGGAAGCAAAAGACTGTCAAAGTGGGTGATATTTAAATGTGTAAGTTACCACCAGCTCCATCAGCAAAAACGTCTTGCTCTCCACCAGTGACACACATATGCTCTCAGCATGGATCTTAAGTTCCTATCCCTGAATAATATGTTCTGTAGTGTTAACATGAGTTTCTGTAATTGTGTCACTATAATACAGCACATTGCATACACATGAAATATCATACATTTATAACTATGTCCACTTTATCACTGGATCTAAATATCTTTTACACAGAATACACACAATTTTTTCTAGAGCTTTGATTTTCGTGCCCAGAAGGTACCAAACAAATATAGCTTAAGTGAACCCTTGTTTGAAAATAAAACTCTCAACTATTTTGAAGGAAAAAATCCAGAACTAGCTCATATAACTGCCATTTACATTCAGCTTGTCAGAACTTAACATGACTATGCCTGACTGCTGAGAAGGCTGGAAACAGCCATACACAAGGAGAACTTGTGCCTAGCCAAAACTCTGTTCTTATGGAACAGTTTTGGGAAAACTAGTAGTCTCTTCTACCTCCACAGACTCTTTGGTTACTCTTGGTTACTCTGTTTTGTGTAAACAAAGCCATTTGTGTATAATGGCTTTTTTCTGAGGGTCTCACTCTGTTCCCAGGCTGGAGTGCAGTGGCATGATCTCCATTCACTACAACCTCCGTCTATCAAACGCAACCAATCATCCAACCTCAGCCTGCCAAGTAGCTGGGACTACGGGTGCATGCCACCACGCTCGGCTATTTGTTGTTGTTGTTGTTGTTATTGTTTTGGTAGAGACAGGGTTTTACCATGTTCAAGAACTCCTGAACTCAGGGTGATCTGCCTGCCTCAGCCTCTCAAAGTGCTGGGATTACAGGCATGAGCCACCATGCCCGGCCCATTTGTACACAACTTTTAAAGCGTAAATTCCATCATTTTGTAAAGATGAATATCTTGAATGCAGAAATTCCTTATATGTCTCTGAGTACCCTATGCAAAAAATTAAAAAATAGGCACTTAGTAAATGTTGGTCAAATAAGTGACTTTTCCGAGTTTAGAATCATCCAAGTCATCACCAATCCATGTTTACCCCCAATGTAAGAAAAATATAGTAAATAAATAGATACATGATGAAAATGGGGTACTTTTAACTTATACTCTGCCATAAGAGAAAGGTCACTCAGTTATTCTAAACTCTTGGCCATCAAAGCCATTAACTTAGGTAGATAAACAAAAACAAAAACAAAACCATATGCAGTTTCAAAGGGCACATTGTTTTCATTTGCAGACTCATTAGTGCTTTATAAATAGCCAAACTATGAATGATATCTAGTTCAAGACAACATTAAAGGTTCTGAGGAAAGAAAAATGTTCTTGATATACACAGTTTTCTCTGCCATATACCAGAATTTTCATAGGATCCTCCTTCACTGTACAATTGTAGCTCAGTTGCTTATGCTTTGGTTTCCAGCCATTCTTCATTGGGCTGTTTTCATTCCAGCCCATAGTTGTTTTCAGGCTCACCTGGAAATGAGTGCAGTGATCACTTGATGATACTAATTCCATGTAGACTTCTTTGTATTCTGAGACTGAGCACCCATTATTTTTGGCTTGACACTTTTTTGTGTTGATCCTAAGAATTCTGTGCAAGGCTCACCTTTTCTGTCTAGCTTCAGGAGTCTGTCAGGATGACACAGCCATTAAAATGTAGGTTTGATGGTAGGGCAGACAAAAGTCAGAAGCATTTGTATAGTGCATTGTTTACCTCAGGAGTCATTACACTTGGATTTCAGCTTGCAAGAAGACACTAGAATATTTCAGGATATGGAAATATTTCTCTATAGTAAAAATAATATTTTTATGTTTCTTCAGCACCATTTTATGAGATACACTCTTAAGTGGTCGGTTTTATATGATTATATAGAAGTGATGCATCCCAGGTTAATCATTTGTCTTGCCAATGCATTTCTCCTCTCTTCTCTTCTTGCCTCTTCCCCCTCAGTGGTGCTTCAGAGCACAGGGTTACCTTGGAACTCCACAGACATTTTTTTTTTGTGCAGCTGAAAACTACAGGTATCCATGAACAAGCCCCCAAAAAGGACCCAACAACAAAGAGTGAATACAGTTACAAACATTCTTTG
>NW_022314802.1:0-3623 GCF_002776525.5 Piliocolobus tephrosceles
AAAAAAGACAATAAAAAAAAAACCATAGAAGGTTTAAGATAAAAAAGAAAATATATAATCAACTAAATTTAAAAAAAAATTTATATAGCTTTTTTGCAAATATAGTTATACCCATCTAGTATGGAAATTTAATTAACATCAAAATTTATTATGTATTGAACTTGACTCAAAATTTAGGAAATGCTAAAATACTAATTCAAAAAAGTTTTAAATGCAAACAGAGAAAAAATAAACGCATTAAAAGAGTAATTGTGATTTATGTATTTAAAAACAAAAATAAAGAAATGGGCAACATATATTATATGAATATTTTTCTAAATTCATATTGAAAAGGTGAAATAAATAATCATCAAAATAGTTGCAGTTATAATGAAATATTTCATAATATATATGTAATATTTATGTGCAAACAGGAAGTGTTGAATCTATTGTTAAGTGAAATATAATCTTTAAAATGTACCCTTTTCGTTTGTCTATATGAGTAATGTTAATACATAGTTTCCTAAAAACATGATAGAATTTGCTTTAATAATAGTTTTACCTATAACAGTTAATAATGATAAATGAAAATGTTACAAATATGAAAGAAAAATAAAAAATGTTCGTTAACCCATTTTTAGTTATAGACAATCATTTTTTTGAACCTTTTCGTTAAAAGAAAAGCAATTTTGTCTAGTATTCAAAAATTAACACACCATTAATTACAACTAAAATATACATTTTTTAAAACGTACAATTGTTTTCTCATCATTCTTAAAATTGTTTTTTGTTATTTATTTATTTTTTTTTAGCATAACGTTCATTAAATGTAAACGTTTGCCTTTTTCTCTCTCTCTATATATATATGCATATGTGATGTATATATATTTTTATAACTTTTACATTTGTAAAGCATTTCTTTTATGCTTAAAATATGAGAAGTATAATTCATATATAAAAATATATATGTATACGTGTATAAGTAAAGAAATAGATTAAAAAAAAAAAAATGCATAAGTAAATGATAAATAATTTTTTTGGTAATGTATACAAATTAATACTCAGATTGGGAAACATTTAAAATATGGGTCATATGATTATTTTCATTTTTTGAAATGAAGCAAAATGCATATGTTGCTAGTGCATTACTTTTTGTAATCGCTTAAATATTCATTTAAAAATATAAGGTATAGTTATTCAGTATTTAAATTTCTATCATTAAATTATGTTCTTATAATGCGATTGATATATATATATATATATATATATATTTTCATATGCACTCGATATGACTAACATGAATATCTAACAAACGTTCAGATGTTCAAGGTTTAGCTTATTTATTTTTAAAGAGTACTATGAAAAAAAAGGTGTATATTTTAAAAAAATATTTACATTTTTAATTGTAGTTATTGAAATATTAATAAAATACGGTTTAATTATTTATTTCACAACTTCAGGTGATAACTAATACATTATATAATTTAAAAGGTTATCACTTGTTTATTACATTTATTGTATGCTACACAAAATAAGATAATTATTTTTTAACAATTTTTTATGGGTACGTACCCATTTTTTTTAAATGCAAAAACGTTATTACTCTTAAACTTTTTTTCAATATAGGTATTTCACATAAAAACTTCTTACCCAATAAAAGCATAAATAAACCATGATAAGAAAAAAAAAATGATTACTTAATTTGTAAAAAAGGGAATATATATATATATATATATATTAAATAAAAAATATAGGATAATGTAAATAAACAAAATTATATTGTAGTAAATTCACCCTATTAATATTTATTATAAAGGAAAAAAAAAATTTGACAGTGTATTATATAAAATAAATGAGCGATGTGAGTAAATGAACATATAAATTATAAATTATTTGGAAAATTAAAAAAAAAAAAAAAAATGTTATTAAAATTTTAAGCGATTTTTTATATTCTTTATAAGATAAAAATAAAATTTTCATTTAAAAAAATTTAAGGAGCTTCTATTTATGATAAATTTCTTATAAAAATTTACATATTAAAATAAGTAAACGTGTGAAGTGTTGTATTATATGTATCTATTTTTCATATATACATATTATGTATATATATACATACATTAATTAAAACTGTACCATAAAATAGAAGAAAAACAAAAGTAACAAAATATTTAGTTTCAATATGGGTTTATTTTTTAATGTCTACAAATGGAAAGTAGAAAAATATAGTTGAAAAAAAAAAAAAAAAATTACAACTATTTGTAGAAGTGTGTACGAATTTTCATATATATGTATGTTTACTATTTTAGAAAGAATGCTAAAATAATATTACTTACATCAGTATGATTAATTAAAAAAAAATGCGTATTTTCAATTAATGCGTATAAAAACTTTTAATAAACATGAAAAAAAAAAAAAAAAAAACTGAAAGAAAAATTATATTTTTGTAGGCCTTTTTGAAAAAAATAAAAAATAAAATAGTGTACAAATAAAAAATAAAATGTGTACGTTTGTAGAATTTACACATATATTTTAAAAAGTTTATTATGTTACATCGAAGTGTGAGTAAAATAAAATAATAATAAATTATCAAATTAAACTGTCGTACATAAGTAAAAAAAAAAAAAAAAAAAAAAAAGCTTTGCCTTTACAAACTTACAGTTTTTTTTTTTTTTTTTAGTTCAATATTATATATATATATAAATATATAATTTTTATATTGTCTCAATATGATTTTTTTTATTTTTAAAAGATAAAAACTTTATAAGCTGTCACAATTGCACTATACTAAACGGAGATAATATATTTAATACATACATATAATAGCTAAATTGTAAATTAAATAAGGCATATTAAATTTTTTTTTTTTTTTTTTTTTTTTTTTAAATGTGTTAATTTATTTATTCATTTGTCCATACCATTTTCCTAATTTACGTTTTTCTTTTTTTTTTTTTTTTTTAGTGAAAATGATAAGAATCCTTATGTTTTGTTATAATTTGTTAATATTTTAGAATTAAAAAAATAATTATAAATGCTTTTAAAGTAATAACTATTTATATTTCATAAATTATTATTTTGAAAAAACGCGTTATTTTTGTACAAAGCCTAAAATAATGGTTTTTTTATTCTTTTTGAATAACTTAAAAAAATAAAATATACATTTTTAATATTATTAAACAATTTTAAAAAGAAAAACATAGAATGTAGAATCTAAATATATTATACATTTTTTTTTTTTTTTTTTCTAAGTATGATTTATGAAAACATTTTTAAAGTATTTAACTTTTAATTTTTGTTACTTATGCGTTTAGCTAGTGTACTTGTATGCCTAAAAATATATATATACGTATATAGACATATACCCATAGGAGCTAGGAGCATATATAAACACATATGCGTATATATATATATTTATGCATGTATGTTTAGTAAATATTCTGTCAAATAATATATATATATATTCACACTTTTATGCTTACGTGGTAAAAAAAAAAAAAAGTCTAATAATTAAATGCAAGACATTTATTAGATAAGTTAACTTAAAGGAAGAATGCACATTTTTGATACCCTTAGCTATTATGGGTATACACTAAACGAAAATTGCAAAAATTGCAAAAAAAAAAAAAAAAAAAAAAAAAAAAAAAAAA
>NW_022314802.1:3723-4308 GCF_002776525.5 Piliocolobus tephrosceles
AAAAAAAAAAAAAAAAAAAAAAAAAAAAAAAAAAAAAAAAAAATTACCATAAAAGATTGTTATATTTAAAAATAACTATGTTTAAAGTATAAAATTAACCATTTTTTATATAACAAAAAATATTAACGTAATAAAAAAAAAAGAAAAACTGAAGACCTAAAGGTCTAAAAATATAAAAAACTGAAGAGATATATAAAATCCGAACAAAAAAGACAATTTTAGAAGAAGACAAAAATATTATAAAGATTCATAAACGGAACATTACATGTCATTTTGAATAGTATTTTAATTATAATGAGTATTAAAAAAAAAAAATTATAACTTCAAAGGATTATCAATTTTTTTTTTAGAATAGTAGCTAATATATGTATTCTGCCTTTTATGTATTCTGTGCTTTTGAATATATATTAAGAATAAAAAAAAAAAAAAAAAAACTATAACTATAACTTCAAACGCTCATTAGTTTTTTTTTTTTTTAGAACACTAGTTAATATATGCATATTCCGCCTTTTATATATTCTATACTATAGAATATATATCAAGAATAAAAAAAAAAAAAAAAAAAAAAAAAAAAAAAAAAAAAAA
>NW_022314804.1:0-6027 GCF_002776525.5 Piliocolobus tephrosceles
GCCTATCAAAATACCATTCTGTATTCTCTACATAAATAGAAACAAAAACTCTAAAATTTTTGTGAAACCACACAAGAATCAGAACAGCCAAAGCAACTCTGAGCAAAAAAGAACAAAACTGGAGGAATCATATTACCTGACCTCAAAATATACTACAAAGCTATAACCAAAACAGCATGGCACTGACTTAAAAATGGACACAAAGGCCAGTGGAACAGAATACAGATTCCAGAAATAAATTCATGCATTTACAGTCAACTCATTTTCAACAAAGATGCAAAGAGTATACACTGGGGAAAGAATAGTCTCTTCAATAAATGGTGCTAGGAAAAATAAATATCCATGTGAATGCATGAATGAAACCAGAGCCCTATCTCTCACTCTATACAAAAATCAACTCCAGATTGATTAAACATGTAAATATAAGATCTGAAACCATGAAACATCTAGAAGAAAACATTGAGAAAACACTTCAAAACACTGGTCTAGCCAAAACGTTCTTGCATAAGACCTCAAATGCACAAGTAATCAAAGCAAAAACTGACAAATGGGATTATATCAAGCTAAAAAGCTTCTATACAGCAAAGGGAAAAATTAACAAAGTGAAGAGACAATCTACGCAATTGGAGAAAGTACTTTCAAACTATTCATCCAATAAGAAATTAATAGAATATATAAGGAACTCAAACAACTCAATGGACAAAAAAACAAATAATCAGATTACAAAATGGACAAAAGATCTGGACAGACATTTCTCCAAAGAAGACATCCAATGGCCAAGAGGTAAATGAAAAAATTATCAACATCACTAGTCATCAGAAAAATGCAAATCAAAACCACAATGAGATATCATCTCCCCCAGTTAAAATGGCTATTATCAAAAAGATAATAACAAATGCTGGCAAGGGCATGGAGAAATGGGAACGCTCTATATATTCTTTGTAGGAATGTAAATTAGCACAACCACTATGGAAAACAGTATGAAGGTTCCTCAAAAAACTAAAACTAGAACTACCGTGTGATCCAGCAATCTCACTACTGAATAGATATCCAACATCTGTATTATCTTGAGGTTCACATCTGTGTCTTCCAATTAGAACTGGTTAAATTCTGCTGGTTCTCCATAAGCTGAGAAATTGTGAATTTCATCCTGAATGTTGTGCATGTTGTGTTTTGTGTAGACTGTGGGTTGCCATAATCCATGGGAGAATGTTCATGTTTTGGTTTCTGCAGAAAATCAAGCTGGTTAGGTTGAGACTACAAGTTCCAACTCTCCTATGTGTGGTAGTTCCAAGCTGTGCTCAGTTCATATAGCTCTGTTACAGTGGTTTGGGACTTTGCATACATTAAGTGTAGCTCAAGGTGAGCATAAGACTTTGGTGGTTTCATGCTCAGAATTAGCAGATTCCTTCTCCAGCTCACTCTGCTCTAGAATCCTTTCCAGCTCCACTGGGCTCTTTTCTGGTTCCTCTACCTAGAAAGACGGGGTTTCCAGGAAAGTTCTAACCACTGGCCCCACTGTGTTGCTTTGTGTGGACGCACCCTGGAGGCAAATCCATGGAAGACAGAAAATTGACCTCTGCATATTTACTGCTCCAAGTTTTTCTCCAGTCCACACTCTGCCTCCTTTCATTTACTTCTCAAGGTCTTTGCGTAATCATACTTTGTATGTGTCCAGAGTTTTAATCTGTGATCTGGGAAGGATATCCTGCAGTGGGTCTGCCACCACAGTGGAGCTGGAATTTCTAAGTCCTTTTCCAGAGTCCCTGTATCTCTCCCAAAATCCATCATCTCTTCACCCATTACGTACATTTCTTGCCCATAGATTTAAAAAGTTAACATACTTATTTTAAAGTCTTTGTAGGCTAGCTCCAAAATCTGGGTCTATTCTGGTCTGTTTCTATGTACTGAGTTCTCTAAATTGTGGGTCAACTTTTACCACTTACTCATAAGGCTAGTAATTTTTCATCGTACACTGAATATCTGGGATCTGTTCTAGGAAAAGCCATGGAAATTGAATCTCAGTTCTTTCAAGAGTCAAATCTGTTCCAGTTCCTGCCAGAGTTTTGATTGTTCTCCAGTGCCTTCAAACAGTTGTTTTTTAATGTCTCAGTTTCTAACTGTTCAGTAATTTAGTATGATGCAAGCTATGCCACTACCATTAGAAACAATATCATCTTTCAGGACTTAAGAAAGCTTCCTTCCTATTCTCCATCTCCCCTTGGAATTTGGCAAACAGTGTTTGAACTTTTCTGTAGAAACTACCCTGAAATATTGCTCACTGCCCTCTCACTCCCTCATCCGCACAAGCGAAAACAAAGAGACAAGACAGCACAGCCTGGCCAAGGGCCCATGGCAGTGCTGTTCTCAAGCTGTAGACAGTTCTTTCTCCTCCACTGTGCCATCTCACTACAGCACACGACCATCAAACACTGATCATGTATTGATGCAGACGTACTACATGCCTTGCCTTGTGTCCTCAGAGCATCTTAATACGGAAATCCGTAACACGACCTCCATAACATCCAGAACATCTTAACATGGAAATCCATTTAACATGAGGCAGACAGCCCCAAATGCTGGGAGAGAGAACATAAAAAACTGCTGTGGTGATTCAAAGAAACCAACTCCTGCTGGTAAGACTAACAGGAATTTCAGGAGGAAGGAATGCAGAAAGTGGACCCTCACTGCTCATGCAGGCAGAGACATTTATGTGTCTGTCTCCTTTTGCTTCAGCTGTGTCATTGGAGTGCAGGTGGTAGTGGCTGTTAGTATACCAAGCCTTCTATATAAAGTGTGTCCTGCAGATGAGCTGCACTGGTATCCTCAGTCCATGTCAGCAAGACAGGACTGTAGGACTCACCCCAGGTCCACTGATGAAAACAAGCATCTCAGCGAGCTCACCAAGTGTTCTACGTGCATGTCAAAGTGTGAAGGGCACCAACACGAAGCACTGTGTCTTTTACAAGAACGACTGTAAGACCTCACTTCTCTCTGTCCAGGCATTCACACATTCAGTAGAGGGAAAGGGGCACAGGGAGAACCACAGGTAACATGGACTGAGCATCTGCCACTGTGCACTTCATGTGTGTTCTGTCACCTTACACCCATCAACCCTTGAGTTAGTCATTTCCATTCTGAAGATAAGGAAGTTGAAGGTCAAAGAGGTTAAATAAGTGGCCCAAGATAACAAGAAAAGTGGCAGAACCTGAATTTGAAGCCATATCTGGCTGATGCCAAACCTGTGCCATGCTTTCCATTGCACTGTACTGCCTATCCCTGGTCTGGGACTCAGGAGAGACAGGTACTGGTGTGGTTCTGCCACTAACGAGTTCAGTGATCTTGGTTAATTCTTTCTATCCTTCTAGAACACAGATCTTCGTGTATCAGTTGATGAAGGTGGAACTGCTGAAAGTTCACAAATGAAGGAATAGCGTTGCTTCAGGAAAATGGCTGATGGAACCAGCCTTCAGATTGAGTGTTGGAGCCCCTGCTGTGTTACAGAAAAAGAATGAGAAAACCAGGAGTGCAGCAAAGTGTGAGACAAAGAGTTCAGGACAGATGTGAGGGCACCTGGGTTCTAGTCCCTCCTCTACCATTTGATAGCTGTGAGCCTCAGCTGCTTCATCTATAAAATGGAGACAAATGATCTTTCTAGCTATCTCTCATATGTTTGACTGGTTCCAGTGAGATTATATATGAAAATATTCTCAGAGATGTCATGAAGTAATCTATTAACACAGACATTTATCTGTCTGCCTTCCTTTTCACAGCATGATTTAGGTATTTCTAAACTAACAAACCAAGGAATATGACTGTGATCTGTGTGCCATGGTGGCAACTGAGCACCAGCTCTGGCCAAGCCCATCCCCTCTGCACATTTGCCTGCCCTTACACTGGGAATTACAGGTGATAAAACTGGTGCAGGCTCTGCCCCTGTGAGACAGCCAGTGGTGTCAGAGAAGCAGAGGTCATGGATCCAGAGCAAGGAGTCCCTTGTGAAACCATCTGTGGTGATGGACATGCTGCCTATCTTTGCTAGTCACTTTGGTGGCTACTGTAACTGAGAAACTGAACTCGAAATTTAATTTAATTTTAATTAGCTTAAATTTAAATAGCCATGACTGCAGCTACTGGGGAGCAGCACAGCTTAGAATTCAACTGAGCTGTGGATCTGTTCATCAATCTTAAGGTTTCATAGCTGTCCTCTTAAGGCCAACACATAAACTGACTTTGTTATCTGCAGTTCTGAAACCCTAGCCACTAATGCTTTTTTCCCCAAAATCAAACAAAATTTTCATGGCATGATTTTTTATAATGGTAGGTTTCTTAGGAATCCAATTATCACTTTGTAGCAACATAAATAAAACCAGTAAAATGTGAAGGCCACAAAAACAAAAAATTAAATTTTGTTATGTATGTTTGCTTACCTGGAAACATATAATATTTTATGTCCTTCTCTTTGAAATTTAAAAAAAATCAGGGACTGAAAAGAGTAAGACCTTGTGGGGGTCACTCCCCCTACTGGCCGTAGTGGTCCCCTACCTTGCATGTTCTGCTTTCTGGCTGGCGTGCTGGTGCGAGCAGAGACACCCCCGAGGTGCAGGGATGGGCCAGGTGGGCGGCACACGGTGAGGCACAGGGGGTTCAGATGTGGGTTCTCGTTCTTGGGGGAGGTGCTGATGGGAGCGGCTGGGCTCAGCTGCAGAAGAGCAGGGGCAGTGACTGGCTGAGGAAATGTTTCCCAGGGAGCCTGTGAATGAAACAAGAAGGAAGGGCATCTTTGTCCTAAAGTGGGCTGCGAGAGGCAGAAACACATGAAGGCAGAGGCGATAATCCAGCCCCAGCACCCCTCCTCTCACATGCCCGCCCCTGTGTCCTCCCAGAGGAGGGCTGGGGCCTCCTGGCTATCACGGCTGAGGAGCAGACCCTCTGCCTCTCTCCTACCCTACAGCAGCCTGGAAGCCTCATAGTGCCCTGGGCCTGACTGCGCCACTCCCAGACGGTGTGACTCCCCACAGTCCAGGAGTGTGGTCCAGGCCCCCAGGCAAGACAGCCTCTGCAGTAGTGAGTGCCACCACCTCCCTCGTCCATGGTGGCTCCTCTGTCATGGCCTCCCTCAAAGTTAAGGCTGTCTGGGTCAAGTGAGGCTTGCCAACTGAAGCCGCATTCTTGGAAACCCAGCTTTCCCGCCTGTCCTTCCACCGCATCTCAGACTCCTGATGTGTTGGCAAGGAAGAGAGGGTATCATGGACAGGTGGTACTTTGCTGCACCCCAAGCCCAGCACCCTGTTCATCTGGCTTGCTCTCCAGGACCTGTCCACACTCCTCAACAGAACCTACAAGGCCTTTCACAGTCTGACCTGTTTCCTGCTTTCCTACACCCACAACCAAGGTATATGGCAGCATCAGCCATCCTGCACACACCAGCCTCTTTCAGGCTTCTTTGCTTTGGCTTATGCTGTTCCTTCTGCCTGGATTTCACTTCTACTCAAACTCACATGCAGACTTTAAGACCCTGCTCAGATATCATATTCTCTCTGAAACTTCCTGAACCAGCTTTCTTCTGGGTGTCACAGCACTTGGCCCATGTTCCCATTATATGCATGATCCCATCATAGGCACTTCCTTGCCCAGTCCATGGGTTTTTGAGAACCGCAACTAATGTTGTTACCTCCACGGCCCAAGCATTCACCTAATAGAAGCCAGGTACATAGACAGTTTTTAGTTTGTGTTTGCAGAATAAATAAAAACATAACTTTCAGCAATCAAAAATCCCAACAACAAAACTTCTTGTTCAAAAGAAATGAAGGTCTACAGGTGTAATTTCAAATGATGTGATCGTTAGTGGGGTTATGTTTGGGTGGTGTTGATGGTGGCTTTCTAAGGGTTCCTCAAGTCGTATCAGAGGGGACAGAGTTCTCTTTCTGCCTCCCTGATATCTGGCCTATTTCTGGCTGTGCCACCTCATGGCCTGAAGCAGGAACCCCAGCTGGCTAATGCCCCTGAGTGTCTGCTCCTCTCCAG
>NW_022314805.1:0-2728 GCF_002776525.5 Piliocolobus tephrosceles
TTTTGCTACTTCCAAAGAGGCCTGTCTATATACATGTAATATTTTCTAACTGGAGACAGGCTGATGACTTCAGGGACATGAGCATGGGATACAGGACACCTGTCATCACCACCAGCATGAAGTTGGGATTGAGGAAGGAGGTTAATCGTATAAGAAATCTTGGGACCAGCATGGGCTTCTGTCAGGGCACAAAGGGCACTGAAGTGAACAGGCATAGGCGGCCCTGGTGTCATAGTAAGAAAGTGTCTCATGGGTAAAAGCTTTACCCTTGAGGAGGTAAATAAATTCCTTGTTCCTTCTTGGTTACCCTTGAAGATAAGGATGGCCAAACAAAATAATATCATGTCTGCAGAAACTCAGATCTTGGTAAGATTTATTAGTAGGGAATCCAATGTTAATGCCAAGAAGCAGCCGCCAGTTGGGATCAAATGTGAGCCTGTGGATGAAGGTGCGTACTCAAACACTGAGAGCTTTTTGAAACATGCTACCAGTAGTTTTTCCAGGGTAGAGATGGGTCCTCTATCTTTCTCTCTAACCTAGCTCATATGCTTAGCTGAGAAGGTTTCCTCATATCATTTTAAATGATGATGTCCCTTGTTCAGCAATTTTGTAAACATTCTTTAGATAGGGATTTTATGGGCATTCTTGATTGCATTAAGCTTAAATTTAAAGCATCTTATGGTTTTATTGCAAAGTGTTGCCTTGTGTCCTTTTAAAGATGATACAATTTATAACATAGAAGTTTGCTGTCTGTCCCCTCCCTTTATGTACATATAAAATGAACAAACATGTGGCCATGAAACAGATGGTCATAGAATTGGTTCAGTGGTTGTGAGTGGAACAACCCAAGAGTGTCTTATCTGATATGCCACCAGGAATGCCTGGACACAGTAGACAAAGTTTGTTCAACTGGATGCCTTAGGATACATGCTTCCAAAAACAAAGTAGCCAAAAAGAAACCAGAATAACAGAATATCAGAGCCAGAGGAACATTTGGTGGTAGTTCAGTACCTCCTCCTTTTCAAGCTACAGGGGACACAGTGGAACAGAAGCAGGGATGGGCCTGCCTGCTGTGCCCAAAATTCACTGGAGATTGTTGCAGTGAAGAATTTCATTTATGATGAAGGAGAAATAAACCTCCGTCAGCTTCAATTCAGGCAGGTTTACTGAAAAGGTGAAGAAGCGTCTTGCAAAGCACAGCATGGCTGAGGCTTATAGGTTCTGTCTGGGTAAATGAGCATCCGACAGTGGCTGATGCTGCCCCTGACTCGGGCCGTGTGGTCTCTTGTTCCCTGAGAGCATCTCTTCTGTTCTCTTATGTCTTCCCTCAGCCTGGCAGTCTCTGTGTACTCTCCAACACATAATTGAGCAAGGCTGTGGCAGCCCCAATGCCACCTGGCACTTTACGTCAAATTAGAAAGGCATGACATAAACTGGCCCTTTATAATACAGCTGTTGGAACAGCAGTTGAAAATACAGTATCTTGACTCCAGGTTTAGTACTTGATGCTGAATTTTCTTTTCTGAATATGAGCACAGACTTTGGAATGTTAGTGTCACCTAGCATTATGAGTTAGTATTCTCCTTTTGTTTCCCCATAACATCCCCTCCTGCTTCCCACAGATCCACTCTCCAGTCATTTCCATCCCGTCTTATGCCACTTGGTGCTTGTCCCTTCTAGAATGCATCCTTGGCTCCCCTGCGTACACACTTCTAGTTAGGTTTAGCAACGGGGGGCACCTGATGGAGCCTGGACGTGAGAGGAAGGTGAGGTCTGTATTTCTTCCCTCTCCCTCCCTGCTCTGGCACTGAGTATCTGGCAATAGCTGCATCTGTCTGTTACTTCAGTGGTCACTCTTCCATAGCCCCAGTTCTCAGTGGGTCCCATAGCATTATTTACCTTTGTTCCTTTAGCTCCCATCAAGGAAGATGGAGAGACATTCTCCTCACCAAGGCATTAAGAAATGCACAGGTGAGGGGAACAGTGGCATGACTGTCAAGTTCCTGTGGTACCTACCGTCTGCAAACTGGAGGTCATGGCGGGAGATGCTGCATGGATTTGCCCTCGCTGCTGTCAGTGAGAAGAACAGAGTTCTGGAAGAGTAGAGGACAGGCCGTGGGACTTGGCCATCTGGAGTTTCTGGGGAAGAACTTGCTCTCTAGTTTCCTCAGGTTGTCAGCTGAGTTCAGTTCCTTGTGACTGTAGAACTGAGATCTCTGTTTTCTTGCTGACTGTCAGCCAGGGGCCTCTGGCTGCTCCTGGAGGCCTCCCATGTTCCCAATACATGCTTCCTCCAGCCAGAAGAGGAGAATCACCCTGCATGGAAACCCTCCTGCACTTCACATCTCTCCAGGAAGACCTCAGTCCCTCCAAGGAACTCCCCTTCATTAGGTCAAGCTCATAAGAGCATCTCTCTGTATTAAATTTGACTGATCTGAGATCTCGATTATATCTGCTAACTTGTTTTTGCCATAAATTGTAACACAGTCCCAGGAGTGATATCTCATCACTGGCTTTTGTCTACACTCAGGAAGAAGTGATTATATGAGAACAAAGATCACTCGTGGTCATCTTAGGATTCTACCATAATATTTTAAAGACATAGTAATTAAAAGAGTATAACAGATTTCTGCTTGTTTCTGTTAGAATAAATCATATCAGACTAATCCTACCTCCGTAAACAACCATAAAATTGTTTTCAGACAGTGGACAACAGGCAGTACAACAG
>NW_022314806.1:0-2655 GCF_002776525.5 Piliocolobus tephrosceles
AGAATACCAATTTGGCAGGAAGTAACACATTCTGCCTCCCTCGCTGAATTCAGTAATAAATAAAAGTGTGTACATGTGATGAAAAGAAAGTGAATTGATGTGTGTGGTGATAATTTTCAAAGTAGGTATATTAGAGTTAAATATTATTAACATAATAAGAAGACAATTTATAAAATCAGTAACAAAAATATTTTATCAGGTGGTTGTGAGGCAACTTCAATGAGAAATGGCTGATCCATTAAAAAATCAACTTAAAAAATCAACTACGTTAGAGTCTCCACTGGAAGGTACATCACATTGTCACGTTAATTTGGATAAGACACAGGCCTCAAAGAAGAAATTATTTCAAGTGGAAAGTCAAGTATGTATGGAATTTAACATGTCAACAGTTATTCTGTAGCTGGTTGAATTATATAACATGTTTTAGGATACTAATTTTGGCAGAAGCTTGATTTTGTGTTTTCATTTTAATTATTTCCATTTTACTAGCTTTATAATGTACTTGTTTTTTTATATTGTGGCTTTCATTCTACCATTTTGAAAAACCATTGCATAGCTTTTCTCTTACAGTATGTACCCTTGGAAAAATTAAGAATTATACATCCTTCCTCACAGAAAATCGACTTTTTTCCTGTTAAACATATTTTCAAGTAATTTTTGTATTGCTCTGATGAGGCAGGCTAGATTAAATCAGAGGGGAATGTTTAATGGAATGTTCCAGAAAATTGTCTTATTTCTTCACTTTTGTGAATGGACACAGAATCTGTGTCTATTTATTTCACAAATTCTAGGTTAACTTGTAGAGAAAGGCCATTATACTATTCTTTGAAATGTACGTGTTTTATGTGAATTTACAAACTATTTGAAAAGTTAGGCATTCTCTTTATTTATCTTTTATTTAAAATATACTATAAAAATGTAGAAATATTTAGATCTGATATAGTATGTACATCAAAAATTGAGAGCTGAGAAAATTATCTTGATCCTGCCATTGGATTTTAAAAACAGTTTCACTGAGATATAATTCACATATCAGACAGTTCAACCATTTAAAATGTGCAACTCAGTGTCTATTAGTATATTCACAGCATTTTTGTCACCCTGAAAAGCAACCGCACATCTCCTAGGCGTGACTGCAACCTTCCTCCATGTCCCTTCACCTACCCCTGTTGTAGGCAACCGCCATCTCCTTTTGTCTCCATAGGTTTGCCTGTTTTGCATATTTCACATACGTAGAGTTCTACAATATGTCATCCTTTGTGACTGGCTTTTTCACTTAGCATAATGTTTCCAGAATTCATGCATGTTCTAGCACACATTGATAGTTTATTTCTTCTTATAGTTAAATGATGTTGTATTGCATGGCTGACTTGTTTTCCATTCATTCATCAGTTGATGGACCTTTAGGTTAGTTTCCACTTTTTAGTTATTATGAAAAATACTGCTGCGAACATTCACTTACAGGCTACTATATGGACATGTGTTTTTATTTCCCTGCTAATTGGACTTTATCTTCAGAGTTAATTGGGCAGATATCAGCACTTGTCTTGCTCATGCTAGCCTTTCTGCCTTCTTAGTTTCTGTTTATCTAGCCTCATTCGTTCAGACTTGGCAGACAATTTTTTTGTTTTCCTGAAGCTTTCTCTGACTGTTCTGACTCTCGTTGACCGTATGTGTTAGCAATTGTTGTCTAGTCTGTGCAGAAGAACTTAGTCCTTAATTTTACATGGCATTTTTTTTTTATGGAAGATAATTTTCTCTCATTGTAAATTTGCTTAACAGGGGAATAACATATAATATGTATGCTACCTATCCTTGCATAAATTGAAAATATTTTAGCTTAGAAGTTTTTAGCATACAATTAAATACTTTATAACATACCAATTATTTCTTTTTTGAGACCTCGACACAGTAAGGTTTATATTCTAAATGTATTTTTAGCAATTAACTATCAAATCTAAACCAATTAGTCTAATAGAGGAGAATTGGTCAATCACATGTTTGTTTTTCTCACTATGAGAAAGAATCTAAATTGGCCTTTTTTCACTATGCAGTCAGAACTGCCTTTCTGGACTGCCACCAGTTTGTCAGCTGAACAGTTCTGGCTGCAGCTTGTCTGATGAATGATAGCACAGCCCCTCAATCTGAGTGCTCAGCAGAGTGCTTGTGAAGGCAGCACCACAGCAACAGTTGCTCAGAGGGAGCTGATTCAGGAGCTTCAATTTAGCAGTAGCGTCCAGGGTTTTCGGCTCAGTGTCTTTAGCCTGTCTCTGCTGGTTCTGTCAGTTATGTACTATTCAATCCAGGAGGTGCTACTTACATTGTAGTACATGCATAGTCATTGTCTACTGAGTCACACAGAGAGAAAAGTAAGTTATAAATTATGTGCCCCGATTTGCTGCAACTCTCAGTGGTGAGAAGAAGATTGCATGCAGTTATAGGAGACCACTACCATTGGCATGCCACCTGCCTAGCATACACAATTTTGTTAAGATATCCAATTAAGTAATTATGCTAGTAGCAAATATTTTTGTAGCTCACTATGTTCCATGTACTCTTCTAAGTGCTTCATGTTAGTCCCCAGTTAAACACCTGGTTGGGGGAGGTGACTCATGCCAGTAATCCTAGCATTTTGGAAGGCTGAGGCAGGAGGAT
>NW_022314810.1:0-3586 GCF_002776525.5 Piliocolobus tephrosceles
CATAATGTCTTTAAAGCTAGGTCATTAAAACTGTTCCTCCAGCCGGAATTTTCGTTCCTTGGAGACACATTGATGGTCTGCCAATGGGATGCTGATATTGAGAGGAAAAGGCAGAAATGGTTTCTGCTCTCTAGATTGTCTCAGACTTGTGAAGAGAGAAAAACTGTCCCAAAGGACAAGGAAAACCCACCCCAGAGAGGATGTGCAAGAACCTGAATATGAAAATGCACTTAAGGCGCACAGAAGGACAAAGAGCAGTGCCAGTGCCTCCTAGGTGGTTACTGAGTACTTTACTGAACAGGATGGGTGTCCCGCGGGATAGAATAGCCTGCCGTGACACTTAGAAAGGTCTGTGTTGGAGTCTGCACTGCCTCTTCCTGAGTTTGTTACCTTGAAAAGGCTTGTCCGTTTATTTGAGTTTCAGTTTTTCATTGACTGTAAGATACATTTTGTCAATACAGCTTGAAAGATAAAAATACTGTTTCCAAAGAAGCAAGATAAAATGATGCATTTTATTTGCTAAAAATTCATATTTATTTCTTCCCCAGAGTGAGTGTAGTAAGTTTTAAAGGTCTGTTCTTTTTAAGGGTAATTTCAAATGGAATTGGACTTAGCTTTGTCAATGTTACTGGTGAAATAAAAGTATGATAGATAAGTTGATGATTTACAAAGATTCACCAAAATGTCAGTTCCCCTCTTGTAGCATGGTGAAGAATTTATGACAGTGGTCACATCTGTATCCTCTTATCTGGATATCTGAGGGTTTCTTTGGTGGTGTTTTTTGTTTTTTTGGAGACGCTGTCTTGCTCTGTAGCCCGGCTGAAGTGCAGTGTCGCCATCTCTGCAACCTCCACCTCCCGGGTTCAAGTGATTCTCCTGTGTCAGTCTCCCATGTAACTGGGATTATAGGCACCCACCACCACACCCAGCTAATTTTTGTATTTTTAGTAAATACGGTTTTTTACGCCTGGCACGGTGGCCCATGCCTGTATTCCCAGCACTTTGGGAGGCCAATGTGGGCAGATCACGAGTTCAGGAGTTCCAGAGCAGCCTGACCAACATGGTGAAAAATTGTCTCTACCACAAATACAAAAAAATTAGCTGAGCCTGGTGGCAGGCACCTGTAATCCCAGCCACTCGGGAGGCTGAGGCAAGAGAATTGCTTGAACTCAGGAGGTGGAGGTTGCAGTGAGCCAAGATCTTGCCACTGCACGCCAGCCCAAGCGACAATGCAAGACTCTGTCTCAAAAAACAAACACACAAACAGCAAAAAGGCGGGGTTTTGCCATGTTGTCCAGGCTGTTCTCAACCTCCTGACCTCAGGTGATCGCCCGTCTCAGCCTCCCAAGGTGCTGGGATTACAGGCCTGAGCCACCACGCCTGGCCCACTCTGTTTTCTTTTTATTCCCTAAATTTTAATATGTTTGAGTTTGTCTGTTCCTTTATCACTAAAAGAAATTCTGCCTAATCCTTCGTAAAAAGAAAAATCTTCCTATGACTTCTGAAAGTGTTCTGGTTTTGTCTTTCATATTTGAATATATAATAAGTTGATTATGGTTCGTGGAATAGAGAAGAAGACAATGCATTTTCCCAGGTAGATGCCAGCCTGGTTTGCCTCATATTTTAAAGTGCATGTGATTTCTTTTTCTATTCTACAGTGCCTACTTTATCATTCATCAACTTTCCATATAAATGCTGGATCATTAAGACTTTTTTTTCCCTTGTTCTGCTTGCTCATCTCTTTGCTAATACTGTGCTGTCCTGAGTGTTTTCATTTGAAAATCTTAGAAGTATGTTAGACAAGCCATCACTCTTTTTTTAGATGACGAAAAAGCGTTAGACGTTTGTCATTTTTACTACGTATGAAAAAGTAGTTTTTCTTGCCTAAAATATCTCTGATTTGGGAATTTATGCGATTTCATAGGAATAGCGTCTGGAAGTGGTGGCATTAGTGTCATTTTAAAAAACATATGTCGTATTTCCTCCTATTCCTTTCTGCCTTGACATTGTGCAATAGAAATTTTAAAAATTGTTGTATTCGTGTTGTTAAATATCAATTACTGGTTTTATTTACTACTCAATTAAATTTAATGAGCCTACTCTCTCGGAGTAATCACATGGAATGGGCTCAGCTCCCCAGTTAACAAGCGACAGCACATGTAAAATATTGTCTACCAGGGAAATTCATTGAACACTTTGTGTTCAGACCGTATTTTGGTGGCTGGTTCCCTAAGCACCACTGCAGTGACACAAAATAATAAACCTTCGCAGAAAAAGTTTTGGCAAATATATTGCATAAGCCATTTAGATGCAGTGGGTCATTCTTATTACTTGGATTCGTGGAATCCCTTTCAAAATGTAAGTTACTAATACAAACAAGGATGGAACTTTACGAGCAGGTGGTTTTAAGAATAAGTAGTCTCAGGACTGGTAATATTAACTCCCTTAAGCACATCCGGCAGGACTTTATTATGACAGATAATAGAAATGTACAAAGTGAAGTTGAAAGGTAACTCCTAGCAGCACATCTTACTCCCTGGATTCTAATGAGATGGGTGTTTCTACTTTGCTGTTGCGTTTTTGAATAGTTCAATTCTAGCATTAGTACTGCTGTGTGGGAGGGAGTATGTGTGAACAGAGTAAGAGTTGTGACAATTGAGTCATAGAATAAATGCTTGAAAATTTTAGAATCATGTAAACAGCTTATTGATTGAGTATAGATTCCCAGTGCTGTCAGTCTCACCCATCCTTCTATCCACATGTGTGGAATGTTCTAGGACTCCATGACTTTTGAGGATGTGGCTGTGAACTTTACCCAGGAGGAATGGGTTTTGCTAGATTCTTCTCAGAAGAATCTCTACAGAGAAGTGAGGCAGGAAACCTGCAGGAACCTGGCTTCTGTAGGTGAGAATGACAACACATTTCACTTAATTACAGAAGCATTTCCCTATCATCAGTGCTGTTTGTGATTTGGAATGTGGCAAGGGAATGATTTGGTGAAGAAATCAGGCATGGGCACTGTGTACAATGAACATTAAATCTAGTCATGTTTCTATAGTTTGTAATAATGTGTGATAATTTTGTGGGTCTGCATTTTAGGAAACAAATGGAAAGACCAGAATATTGAAGATCACTTTAAAAAACCTGGGAAAGATATAAAATAATTTGCACTGAGAACAGGAAATAAAGTCCTCTGAAGGAATCTTAGCATGTTATGAACTTAAAAACAAGCAATCAGAACAAATAAGAGTCACTTGAAATTTATTTACTTTTTTTTAGAAAAATTCCACCCAAAATGTAACGTGCTTCAGTGTAGCAGTCAGTGTTTGTAAAACAGTTTACTTGAAAATAGCACTACAAAATTGTGTACATGAATGTTACTAATTTGGTCATAGCCATGCAGGTGGTAGCTGTGTTTTCAGTAGTAACCCATTTACTTTCAAATAATTCGATCTGGCAAAAAAGAAATAATAATAATAATAATAATGATAATGCATTTTCCTTGGTATTGGCAGCAAAGTCCAAGACCTATTAATAAGTAGAAAGTTATTAAACCAACCAATAATAATGTGCTTGTCATTTTTTT
>NW_022314812.1:0-10042 GCF_002776525.5 Piliocolobus tephrosceles
GGTCTTCTGTGTCGCTCGCGCCGTGAGATGGAGCCTGGAGCTGTTCCTATTCGGCCATCTTGCTCCGCCCAGCTCCACAGATAGTTTCTTACTAGTTTTTATCTGTGGGTATGCAACTTTTTGCTATAGGTCTCAATGTACTACCAAACGTCAGTTTGCAGATTCTCCAATTAGAGTGTTGCCACCTGCTGACTTAAGAGAAAGGTTTAACTCTGTGAACTTAACCAAACGTCACAGGCAGTTTCACAGATAGCTTCTTTCTACTTTTTATCTGGGTTTATTTGGTGTTTGTCCATTGACCTCGGTGGTCTCCCAAATGTCCCTTTGCAGATTCTCCAAACTACTTAATCAAAAGAAAGTTTTAACTCTGTGAGATGAATCCACATGTCACAAAGCAGGCTCACAGATAGCTTCCTTCTAGTTTTTATCTGAGAATATTCTGTTTTTCATGGAGGCCTCAATGGGCTCCCAAATATCATTTTGCAGATTCTAGAATTAGAGCATTTCCAAAAAAGCTAAATCAAAAGAAAGGGTTAACTCTGTGAGCTGAATCCACACATCTCAAGGTAGTTTCCAAGTATAACTTCTTTCTAATTTTTCTCTAAAGATATTTGCTATTTCCCCATAGGGGTCAGTGGGCTCCCAATCATCCCTTCAAAGATTCTCCGAAAAGAGTGTTTCCAAACTGCTGAATCAAAGGAAAGACTTAACTCTGTGAGATGAATCCACACGTCACAAAGCAGTTTCATAGATAGCGTCTTTAGAGTTTTTATCTGGGGATATTCAAGTTTTCCACATATGCCTCAATGGAATTTCATATGTCATTTTGAAGATTCTTCAAAGAGAGTGTTTCTAACCTGCTGAATCAAAACAAACTTAAAAAAAAAAAGTCCCTTCTGAACAAAACAAATATCCCTTTGCAGATTCTCCAAACTACTGAATCAAAAGAAAGTTTTAACTCTATGAGATGAATTTACACATTGCATAGCAGCGTCACAGATAGATTCTTTCTAGTTTTTATTGGGGGATAATTGGTTTTATTCAATATGCCTCAATGGGATCCCAAATGTCCCATCATAGATGCTCCAAGAACAGTGTTTCAAACCTGCTCAATCAAAAGAAAGCTATAACTGTGTCAGATGAATCCACACATCTAAAACAATTTCACAGATACCTTCCTTCTCTTTTTTAGCTGGGGATGTTAGGTTTTTCCCCAAAGGTTTCAATGGGTTCCAAAATGGTTTTCCAGAGATTATCCAAAAAGAGTGTTTCCAACCTGCTCAATCAAAAGAAATGTTTAACCCTTTAAGATGAATCCACACATCACAAAGCAGTTTCACAAATAACTTATTTCTAGTTTTTATCCGGGGATATTTTGTTTCTCCCAATAGGCCTCAATGTGTTGTAAAATGTGCCTTAGCAGATTCTAGAAAAAGAGTGTTTCCAACCTGCTGAATCAAAAGAAAGTTTGAATTACGTATCGTGAATTCACACATCACAAAGCAGTTTCTCAGGTATATTTTTTCTTGTTTTTATCTGGGGATATTCTGTTTTTCCCATAAGGCTACATTGGATTCCCAAATATCCCTTTATAGATGCTCCTAAAAGAGTGTTTTCTTCCTGCTGAATCAAAAGAAAGGTTTAACTCTGTGAGATGAATACACACATCATAAAGCAGTTTCATATCATAGCTTCTTTCTACTTTATATCTGAAGATATTCGGTTTTACTGCATAGGAAGGTTTTACTCTGTGAGATGAATGCACACATCACAAACCAGTTTCACAGATAGCTTCTTTCTAGGTTTTATATGGGGATAAATGGTTCTTCCCCCTACGCATCAATGGGCTCCCAAGTGTCCCTTCGCAGACGCTACTAAAAATATTTTTCTAGCGTGTTAAATTAAAAAAAGGTTTAACTCTGTGAGCTGAATCCTCAAGTTACAAAGCAGTTTTACGGAAATTTTCTCTCTAGTTATTATCTGGCAATATTCAGTTTTTCTCCACAGACCCCAATGGGCTCACTATTGTTTCTTTGCAGATTCTACAAAGAGTGTTTTGAACCTACTGGATCCAAAGAAAAGTTTAACTCTGTCAGGTAAATCTGCACATCGCAAACAGTTTGGCAGAGAGTTATTTTTTTTTTTTTTATAGATTTTAATTGGGATTATTTTGTTTTTCCCCATAGGCCTCAAAAGGCTACAAAATGTCCCTTTGCAGATTCTCCAAAAAGAGAGTTTCCAACCTGCTGAATCAAAAGAAAAGTTTAACTCTGTGACATGAAGCCACGCATCACAAAGCAATTTCGCAGATAGCTTCTTCCCAGTTTTTATCTGGGTATATTCAGGTTTTCTGCCTTTGCCTCAATGGGATCCCAAATGTCCCTTTGAAGATTCTTTAAAAAGAGTCTTTTCAACCTGCTGAATCTAAACAGAGGCTTAACTCTGTGAGACAAATCCTAACATCACAGAGCAGTTTCACAGATACCTTCTTTTTTGTTTTAATGTGGGGATCTTCGATTTTTCTCCATACTCTCAATGGGCTCCAAAATGTCCCTTCACAGATTCTCCAAAATAGTGTTTCCAACCTGCTATATCAAAATAAAGTTTTAACTCTGTGAGATGAATTTACACATCAGAAATCAGTGTGACAGATAGTTTATTTCTTATTTTTATTGGGGTATATATATTTTTATTCAATATGCCTCAATGGGCTGCAAAATGTACCATCATAGATGCTTCAAAAAGAGTGTTTCTAACCTGCTAAATCAAAAGAAAGGTATAACTGTGTGAGATGAATCCAGACATCCAAAATAGTTTCACAGATACATTCTTTATGGTTTTTACGTGGGGATATTCGGTTTTTCCGATGGTTCCAGTGGGTTTCAAAATGTTTTGTTTTTATTTTAGATTACCCAAAAAGAGTGTTTCCCACCTGCTGAATCAAATGAAAGGTTTAACTCAGTGAGATGAATTCACATATCACAAAGCAGTTTCACAAATAACTTATTTCTAGTTTTTATCTGGGGATATTCTGTTTTTCCCTCATAGGCCTCAGTGAGTTTTCAAATGTCCCTTCGCAGATTTAGAAAAAGAGTGTTTCCAACCTGTTGAACCAAAACAAAGGTTGAACTATGTATCATGAATTCACACATCACAAAGCAGTTTCTCAGCTACACTCTTTCTAGTTTTCATTTGGAGATATTGTGTTTTTCCCAAAAGGCTACATTGATCTCCTAAATGTCCCTTCATAGATGCTCCTAAAATAATGTTTCCATATTGCTGAATCAAAAGAACAATTTAACTCTGTGAGATGAATACTCACATCACAAAGCAGTTTCACACAGATAGCTTCTTTCAAGTTTATATCTAAAGATATTAGGTTTTATTGCATAGGCCTCAAAGGGCTCCTCAATGTCCACTTGTAGATTGTCCAAAAAGAGCGTTTCCATCTTGCTGAATCAAAAGGAAGATTTTACTGTGAGGCAAATGCACACATCACAAAGAAGGTTCACAGATACCTTCTTTCTAGTTTTAATCTGCGGACATACAGTTTTCTCCCTAAGCTTCAATGGGCTCTCAAATGTCCCTTCACAAATTCTACTATAAAAGTGTTTCCAACCTCCTGAATCAAAAGAAAGTTTAAGTCTGCTACCTGAATCCCCACATCACAGAGCAGTTTTACGGATATCTTCTATCTAGTTTTTATCTGGTGATATTCAGTTTTTCCCCACAGACCTCAAAGGGCTCCCAATTGTTTCTTCGCAGATTCTACCAAAAGAGTATTTTGAACCTGCAGAAACAAAAGAAAGGTTTAAATCTATGAGATAAATCCACACATCAGAAACAGTTTCACAGATAGCTTATTTGCAGATTTTAACTGGGTTTTTTGGTTTTTCTCCATAGGCCTCAATGTGCTACAATGTGTCCCATCATAGATGCTCCAAAAAGAGTGATTCTAACCTGCTGAATCAAAATAAAGACATAACTGTATGAGATGAACCCACACATCAAAAACAGTTTCAGATACCTTCTTTCTACTTTTTACCTGAGGTTGTTCAGTTTTTTCCCAAAGGTCTCAACGGGTTCCAAAAGATATTTTTTTGGAGATTATCAAAAAAGAATGTTTCCACCTGCTCAATCAAAAGAAATCTTTAGCCCTGTGAGATGAATCTGCACATCACTAAGCAGTTTCACAAATAACTTCTTTCTAGTTTTTATCTGGGTGTATTCTGCTTTTCCACATAGGCCTCAATGTGTTTTGAAATGTGCCTTAGCAGATTCTAGAAAAAGCTTGTTTCCAACCTGCTAAATCAAAAGAAAGTTTGAACTATGTAACATGAATTCACACATCATGAAACAGTTTCTCAGATAGATTCTTTCTAGTTTTTATTTAGGGATATTTTGTTTTTTTCACAAAAGGCTACATTGGGTTGCCAAATATCCCTTCATAGATGCTACTAACAGAGAGAGTTTTCATCCTGTTGAATCACAATAAAGTTTTAACTCTGTGAGATGAATACACACCTCACAAAGCAGATTCACACAGATAGTTTCTTTCTAGTTTATATCTGATGATATTAGTGTTTTACTACACAGGCCTCAAAGGGCTCCTCAATGTCCACTTGTAGATTGTCCAAAAAGAGTGTTTTCATCCTATTGAATCAAAAGGAAGGTTTTACTCTGAGAGATGAATGCACACATCACAAAGCAGGTTCACAGATATCTTCTTTCTAGTTTTTATCTGGGGATACACTGTTTCCCTCCCCCAAGTTTAAATGGGTTCCCAAATGTCCCTTTGCAGATTCTACTAAAAGCGTGTTCCCAACCTGTTGAATGAAAACAAATGTTTAACTCTGTGACCTGAATCCCCACATCACAAAGCAGTTTTATGGATATCTTCTCTCTAGTTTTTGTCTGGTGATATTCAGTTTTTCTCCACAGACCGCAACATGCTCCTTATTGTTTCTTCGTACATTCTACAAAAAGAGTGCTTCGAACCTGCAGAGATAAAAAAAAAAAAAAAAGTTTAACCCTGTGAGATAAATGCACACATCACAAACAATTTTCCAAGTAACATATCTATAGATATTATCTGGTGATATTTGCTTTTTCCCCATAGGCCTCAATGGGTTACTGAATATACCTTCGCAGATACTCCAAAAATAGTGTTTCCAACCTGCTGAATCAAAATAAAAGTTTAACTCTGTGAGATGAGTCCACACATCACAAAGCATTTACACAGATAGTTTCTTCCCAGTTTTTAATGTGGGGATATTCGGGCTTTCTGCATATACCTCAATGGAATCTGAAACGTCCCTTTGAAGAATCTTCAAGAAGAATCTTTCCAACCTGTTGAATCTAAAAACAGGCTTAACTCTGAGATGAATCAGAGCATTACCAAGCCGTTTCACAGATACCTTCTTTTTAGTTTTAATGTGGGAATCTTCGATTTTTCCTCATACACCTCAATGGGCTGCAAAATGTCCCTTTGCAGATTCTCCAAAATAGTGTTTCCAACCTGTTGTATCCAAAAGAAAGTTTTATCTGTGAAATGAATTTACACATTAGAAAGCAGTGTCACAGATAGTTTTTCTTGTTTTTATCTGCGGATATTCGGTTTTTCACAATATGCCTCAATGGGCTGAATCAAAAAGAAAGATATAACGTTGTAAGATGAATCCCCACATCACAAAATGGTTTCACAGGTAACCTCCTTCTAGTTTTTATCTGGGGATACATGGTTTTTCTGCGTAGTCTTCAATGTGCTACAAAATGTTCCTTCTCAGTTTCTCAAAAAGAGTGTTTGAACCTGCTGAACAAAAGAAAAGTTTAACTCTGTGAGATGAATCCACACAACACAATGTAGTTTCACTGACAGATTCTTTGTAGTTTTATCTGAGGATATTCAAGTCTTCTACACATGCCTCAATGTGATCCCCAAGGTCCCTTTGCAGATTAAACAAGAAGAGTGTTTCCAGTCTGCTGAATCAAAATAAAGGTTTGACTCTGTGAGGTATATCCACACCTCACAAAGCAGTTATACAGCTAGCATTTTGCTAGTTTTTATATGGGGATATTCAGCTTTTTTCATAGGCCTCAATGAGCTCCCAAATGTCCCTTTTGCAGATTCTTCAAGAGGAGTATTTCTAAGCTGCTAAACAAATGAAAACTTTATCTCTATGAAATGAATTCACACATCACAAAGGAGTTTCATAGATAGCATCTTTTTAGTTTTTACCTGGAGATAATCAGTTTGCTTTAACAGGAGTTACTGGACTTTCAAATATCCGTTTGCAGATTCTCCAAAAAAGTGTTTCCAACCTGCTGAACTAAAAAAAAGGTTTAACTCCCTGACATGAATCAACAAACCACAAAGCAGTTTCACAGATAGCTTCATTCCACTTTTTAAGTGGTGATATTCAGTTTTGCCCCTTAGGCTTCAAAGAACTCCCAAATATCCTCTTGCAGAATCTAATAAAAAAGAGTGTTTCCAACCAACTGAATAAGAAGAAAGTTTAAATCTGTGAGAAATCACACATCACAAAGCAATTTCACACATAGCTTCTTTCAGGTTTTTATCTAGAGATATTTGATTTTTCCCAAAGACCTCTTGGGATCCCAAATATTCCTTTGCAGGTTCTCCAAAACGAGTGTTTCCAACATGCAGAATCCCAAAAACCGTTTACCTCTGCGAGATGAATCCACACATCACAAAACGGTTTCACAGATAGATAGCTTCTTTCTAGTTTTTATCTGGGGATATTTCATTTTTCCACACAGGCCACAATGGGCTCCCAAATGTCACTTTGCAGATTTTCTAAAAAGAGTGTTTCCAACAGGCTGAATCACAAAAGTTATTTGTCTCTGTAAGATAAATCCACACATCACAAACAGTTTCATAAGTAGGATGTACTTTTTTTTTCCCAAAAGGCCTCAATGAGGTCCCAAATAACCCTTTGCGGATTCTCCAAAAAAAATTTTCCAATCTGGTAGATGAAAAGAAAGGTTTAACTCTATGAGATGAATCCACACATCACAAAGCAGTTTTCACAGTTTCACAGATATTTCTCAGATGTCTTCTTTTCAGTTTTTATCTGGGGATATTCTATTTTTACTTATAGGCCTCAATGGGCTTCTAAATGTCCCTTCACAGATTCTACAAAAAGAGTGTTTCCAACCTGCTAGATGAAAAGAAATGTTTAACTCTGAGATGAATCCACACATCACAAAGCAATTTCACAGATAGCTTCATTCCAGTTTTTATCTGGTAATATTTGATCTTAAAACTTAGGCCTCAATGGGCTCCCAAATCTCCCTTCACACATTCTATAAAAAGAGTGTTTCCAACCTACTGAGTAAAAGGAATGGTTTAACCCTGTGAGATGAATCCATACGTCACCATGCAGTTTCCCTGATAGCTTCTTTCTAGTTCATAACTGGGGATATTCAGTTTTTTACCATAGGTCACAAAGGGCTCCCAAGAGTCTCGTCACAGAGTTTCTGCAGATTCTCTGAAAAGAGTGACTCCAATCTTCAGGATCAAAAGAAAGGTTTAACTCTGTGAGATGAATCATACATCACAAAGCAGTTTCACAGGTACCTTCTCTCTAGCTTTATCTAGAAATATTAGGTTTTACCAGATAGGCCTAAATGGGTGCCGAAACTTTTCTCTGCAAATTCTCCAAAAAGAGTGTTTTCAACCTGAAGAATTAAAAAAAATTGCTTAACTCTGTGAGATGACCCACAAATCAAAAAGCAGTTTCACAGATAGATTCTTTGTAGTTTACATGTTGCAATATTTGGTTTTTCCCCTTTGGCCTAAATGTGCTCCCAAATGTCATTTTGCAGTTTCCCCCAAAAGAGTGTTTTCAACCTGCTGAATCAAAATAAGATTTAATTCTGTAAGATGAATCCACATAACACAAAGCAGTTTCACAGGTAGCTTTTTTCTAGTTTTTATCTTGGGATATTCTGTTTTTCCCCATAGACCTCAATGGGTTCACAAATGTTTCTTGGCAGATTCTCAAAAAAGGGTGTTTTCAAGTTGCCAAATGAAAAGGCGTTTTATCTGTGAGATAAATCCAACCATCACAGGGCAGTTTCACCAATAGAATTTTCTAGTTTTTATCTGGGGATATTTGGTTTTTCCTCATAAGCATCAATGGGTTCCCAAATGTCCTATAGCAGATTATCCAAAAAGACTGTTTCCACCCTGATGAATCAAACAAAGGTTTAGTTCTGTGAGAAGAATCCACAAATCACAAAGGAGTTTCACAAATAGCTTCTTTCTAGTTTTTAATTGGATTATTAGGATTTTCCTTACATGCCTTAATGGGCCACCAAATGTCCTCTCACAGAATCTCCAAAAATAGAGATTCCAACCTGCTGAATCAAAAGAAAGCCTCATCTCTGTGAGCTGAATCCACATATAACAAACCAGTGTGACAGATAGCTTCTTTCTAGTTTTTATCTGAGGATATACACTGTTATCCTATAGGCCCCAAATGTCCCCTCACAGATTCCATAAAAACAGTGTTTCCAAACTGCTGAATCAAAAGAAAGGTTTAACTTTGTGAGACGAATCGACAATTCACAGAACAGTTTGACAGATATCTTTTTTGTAGTTTTTATCTGGGGATATTCGTTTTTTCCCCATAGGTCTCAATGGGCTCCCAAAAGTCTTTTCAAAAATTTTCCAAAAAGCTTGTTTGCAACTTGCTGAATAAAAAAAGGTTTAACTCTTGGCATGAATCCACATAACACAAAGCATTTTCACAAATAGTTTCTTTCTCCTTTTTTTCTGGGGATATTCAGTTTTTCCCCATAGGCCTCAGTGGTCTCCCAAATATCCCTTTGCGTATTCTTAGGAAACAGAGTTTTCACCCTGTTGAATCAAAAGAAAGGTTTAACTCTCTGAGATGAATCCTCATGACACAAAGTAGTTTCACAGTTGCATTTTTCCTAGGTTTATTTGGGGATTTTTGGTTTTTCTTCATAGGCCTCAATGGGCTTTCAAGTGTCCACACACAGATTTTCCAAAAACAGTGTTTCCAACCTGTTGAATCAAAAGAAAAGTTTAATCCGTGGTGAGGAATTTACGAATCATGAAGTAGTTTCACAAATGCCTTCTTTCTAGTTTTTATCTTGAAATATACAATTTTTTTCCATAGGCCTCAATGGGCTCCCAAATGTTCCTTCACAGATACTCTAAAAGGAGTGTTTCCAACCTGCTGAATTAAAAGGAAGGTTTGGTTCTGTGAGATGAATCCACACATCACAAAGAAGTGTCACAGATAGCTTTTTTCTACTTTTTATCTAGGGATATTCGTTTTTTTCTCCTAAGGTCAAAGTGGGCTCCCAAATGTCCTTTTGTCAATTCTCCAAAGAGATTGTTCCCATGCTGGAAAACAAAAGAAAATTTTATCTGTATGAGATGAATGTACACATCACAAAGCAGTTTCAGAACCAATATCTTTTTAGTTTTTATCTCGGGATAATTGATATTTTTCAATAAGAGTCAATGGACTTTCAGATGTTCCTTCACAGACTCTCCAAAAAAAGTTTTTTTCAACCTGCTGAATTAAAAGAAGGGTTTAACTCTGTGACATGAATCCACAAATCACAAAGCAGTTTCACAGATTCATAGATAGCTTCATTCTAGTTTATAAGTGGGGATATTCTGTTTTTCTCCTTAGACTTCAATGGGCTCCCAAATATCCCTTTGCAGAATCTAAGTAAAAGAAAGTTTCCAACCTGCTGAATCAGAAGAAAGGTTTATCTCTGTGAGAAGAATCCACACATCACAAAACAGTTTCACAGATAGCGTCTTTTTAGTTTTTTTCTAAAGATATATGAGGGGGCGGAGCAAGATGGCCGAATAGGAACAGCTTCAGTCTCCATCTCCCAGCGCGAGCGACACAGAAGACCGGCGATTTCTGCATTTTCAACTGAGGTACTGGGGTCATCTCACTCGGGAGTGCCGGACAATCGGTGCTGGTCAGCTGCTGCAGCCCGACCAGCGAGAGCTGAAGCAGGGCGAGGC
>NW_022314813.1:0-3632 GCF_002776525.5 Piliocolobus tephrosceles
TTTGAGATTCCAAAATGGTTTCAGCAATACAGTTCAAGAATAAATTATTCCATTGCTTTACTATTTCTCTGAATATTTAAATGTTATCTCATTGCATTCTCCTAACAACCTAGTGAAGTAAGGTAGTAAAATCTTTATTTTTTAGAAAAAGCCATGGAGCCTAAGAGAAGCAACTGGTCTAAAAACAAAATACCTATGGGTTACAGAATGAGGACTTACTCTGAGTGCAGGACACTTTCCAGGATGTTAGGCTAATTAGAATTAATTTACTGAGTTACACTTCTCTCAGTTTATGAGTACTTCATGTTTTTCTTCTTTAATTAGAAGCTTAGTAAGTTTATAGAGCTTAAAATTTTAAAGTGTATAGGACATTAGAGTTCTGATATTAGCTCTGATATTGTCTGAAATGCTTTAAGAATTTAATATATTTGGTAAATATTTTTCATATCACTGTTAAAATAGTAATTTTATTTATTACATTTATTATGCATAGCATCCAACAACAAATTTTGGAACATAAAAATAAGATACTTTAAAATGATCTTCAAAACGACAGTCAAGGTAGCATTTCTTATAGTAAATTTCTCATTTCTCTTGGTGGTCTTATTGATTTTAAAAAGTAAGATTATAGGCCAGGCCCAATGGGTCACACCTGTAATCCTAGCACTTTGGGAGGCCGAGGCAGGTGGATCACCTGAGGTCAGGAGTTTGAGACCAGCCTGGCTAACATGGCAAAACCCGTCTCTACTAAAAATACAAAAATTAGCCAGGCGTGGTGGCGGTGCCTGTAATCCCAGCTACTCAGGAGGCTGAGGCAGGAGAATCACTTGAACCTGGGAGGTGGAGGTTGCAGTGAGCTGAGATCGCACCACTGCACTCCAACCTGGATAAAAGAGCCAAGACTCCATCTCAAAAAAAAAAAAAAAGTAAGATAATATAGTTTTAATCATAAAAGAGCAGCTTAAAATATATATGTATATAAATTAATTTTTAAATTTAATTTCTTCAGTTTAGAATTCAGAGTTAATAAGTTAGTTGTAGCTAATTCATAATCTCGCAGTATTGTCTGAAAACCAGGCATTTACTTACCTACATTCCCTGAAATTCTACATGATATTTTTGTGTAAATATAAATAAGAAATTAGATTTTTAAGTTAGTATGTTTTATTTTCCTCTATAATCACATTATTACAAATTGGACTTGTGATGCAAATGGATCTTCTATTTAATTTTTATAATAAATGGTTTGTATTTAGTAAATAAATATTAATTATAGTTGATTCTTGAATAATAAGGTGGTCAGGGACTCTGATCCCTGTGCAGTTGAAAATCTGAGTATAACTTTGACTCCTTCCAAACTTAACTAACAGCCTACCACTGGCTGGCAGCCTTACTGATAACATAAACAGTCCACGAACACATATGTGGTATGTGCTGCATTATTAGGTACTATGTTTGTACCATAAAGTAAGCTAGAGAAATGAAGCTGTTATAAAGAAAATCATAGAAAAGGAAGAAATGCACTTACTATTCATAAAGCAGAAGTGAATCCTCCCGAAGCTCTTCGTCTTCGTCATCTTCAGGTTGGTCAGGCTGAGGAGGAAGAAGAAAGGTTGGCTTTGCTGTCTCTGGGTTGCAGAGGCAGAAGGAAAATCTGCATCTCGGTGGCCTGCAGTTCAAACTCTGTTGTTTGAGAAGGAAAATCTGCAACTCAGGGGCCTGCAGTTCAAACTCTGTTGTTTGAGAAGGAAAATCTGCATCTCAGGGGCCTGCAGTTCAAACTCTGTTGTTTGAGGGTCAACTGTATTACACAGGAGTCTGTGTCACGAAGAAAGTAACTCTTCAGAACTGGGAGCTCAACAATCCCTTTCTGATACCGTAAACAAATGGCAAGAAGAACCATAAAACTGGGCCAGTGTGCACCCACACAAATAGGAGGTTATTTCTGAAGATACCTACTGAATGCAGAAGATGGGAAAGTAACTCCTTTACAAGAAGCAGAAGTTATGTTACGTATGCTTACACAAACAAGGTCTATTTTTTTCCTCATTCTCCATAAGTTGGAACCTCATGAGGTATATTCACTTCTTAGAACAAGCTGTTTTTAAAAATGTGCTGGACAATTAAAATATTAATTTTGTTGGAACAAGATACTCTGTTACCAGGCTGGGCGCAGTGGCTCATGCTTGTAATCCTAGCACTTTGGGAGGCTGAGGCAGGCAGATCACTTGAGATCAGGAGTTTGAGACCAGCCTAACCAACATGGTGAAACCCCATGTCTACTAAAAATACAAAAATTAGCCAGGCATGGGGACAAGCACCTGTAATCCCAACTACTTGGGAGGCTAAGCCGAGAGAATTGCTTGAACCCAGGAGGTGGAGGTTGCAGTGAGCCAAGATTGTACCACTGAACTCCAGCCTGGGTGACAGAGCAAGACTCAAGACTCCATCTCAAAAAAAAAAAAAAAAAATACTCTGTTACCATTAGGCAAAAGATGATCATAATAGATATTACATTAGCCAAACTCTAGGCTCAAAAAAAAAAAATAAAATTGTAAAAATGGTTCACAACAACAAAAATATAACACTGAATGCATTGTACAATCTGAACTGTATAAATACACCATTAATTTAGTATGTATTTATCAAACCACTTGTATAAGTTAGGTTTGGCAAATCGCAGCAGACAAGATGGAATTGAATAGTTTTTGTCTTTAAGGTACTCATAATAGAATACAGATAACTATTTAATTTTTGTGTTTTTTTACCAGAATTTTTAAGAAAAAAATATTTTAATTCATTCATACACTTTTCCACTTAAAAAATAACTATAATGTGTCTTTTGTGGACTAAGCATTTTTCCAATGTTACAAAATCCATTTAAAAAATACAGTTAGGAGATTGTATTTATTTATTTATTTACTACCTTATGTAGTGCTTACTGTGTGCCCAATGTCATCTGGGAGTTTATTGTTATAATTTATTATGTATGTATTATGTTCAGTATGTGCCAGGCACTTTTAGATTTGTGGTGATGAATGCAAGCTTCTAAAATCTGGGTTGAATTTAGGGTAAGCATGCAGAGTGAGTGGAACTTTGCCAATAAGGAGGCAGAGGGATGATGCTTGGCAGAAGGAATATCTAACAAGTTGCATGTTTGACAGAAGCAGCAGCCATGAAGAATGAAAGTTTTAAAAAAAGGAGGAGCAATTTTAAAACGTAGGACACCTGAGTGAACTTCGTAGAGTTTATGAGCAGTTCAAATTTACTAGTGCAAAAAGAATTACATGGGAGTGGTTGGTAATGAGGTGAAAATAGCTTATAGTTATTATTTATTATGTATTTATTATGTTCAGTATGTGCCGGGGAAGGCAAGCTTAGCAAAGATTTTGTTGTTGTTGTTTTACCTGTGTCTAGAAACAAGTTCAATAAAAGACTTTTAATTGTATAGAAATGAGTAGATCTTATCCTGTAGGCCAGGGGAAACTTCTCGGGTAGAATGCTTTTGGCTGCAAATACTAGAAGACCTAGCTAACAGTGGCCAAAACCATAAGAACCAGACTTCGTTTGGTTGTCCAGTGATATAATTGGATCCCACTTGTTCCTCTTTCAGCTATGATGTTGGCAGTATC
>NW_022314814.1:0-319 GCF_002776525.5 Piliocolobus tephrosceles
TTTGCTTCCCTAAGGAGTGGCATGGAAAGGGACAGGAATTCTGTACAATACAGGGTTATTGTAACCCTGATCTCTTGGTGTGACCACAAAGTAAGAGCAGGGAGGCATCCTCAGGTGTCCCCAGTGCCCCAGAGAAGGGGCAGCTTGTCCCAGAGTCTCAGCAGCCATGGGAAGGTCCAATCTGGCCACAACACAGCTCCAGGGTTCTCCCTTCCATCCTCCCTGGTGTTGTCTTAGTTTGGGATGGGTCTCGCCAGGTGTTAGTAAGAAAGTCCAGCCTCAACCTCCAAGGAGAAGTTGGAAGCAAACTCCTATCGCC
>NW_022314814.1:329-2338 GCF_002776525.5 Piliocolobus tephrosceles
GTGACCTGGCAGCTGTAGCTTCTGTGGGACCTCCACTGGTCAGGCTCAGGTAGCTGCTGCCTGCGTACTTGTTGTTCTATTTGGAGGGTTTTGTAGTTTCCATGCCCTGGGTGATGGGGGTGCCGTCTGCCTTCCAGGCCACCATCACAGCACCTGAGAAGTCACTGATGAGACACACCAGTGTGACCTTGTTGTCTTGGACCTTGTTGTCTTGGAGGGCAGAAACGGAGTGACTGTGTGGATGGCCTTCGGCTATCCTGTGGGGCGTAGGAGGGATAGGACATGAGAGGCTGAGCTTCCATGGAGGGAGCCCTGACCTCAGTGTGTGGCAGGGGTCAGGTCCCCGGTTCCAGTGCAGGGCACTTCAGATGTGGGTCACAATGTCCCTGAGGAGGGTGCCTCAGAGTGTTCCTGAAACAAATCTGCCAGTCCTGAGAACTCCAGAGCCTGGCCCCTGCCTGTTTTGAGACCCTCCTAGGCCTTGACCTGTCACACACACAGGGGACCTTCAGTCGTCTGCCCCTGCCACCTCCTCACATCCTGGCAGGGAATCTGGGATCTCTTTGCCCCCCGATCTCCTAGATCCTCTGCTGTGGTCTATGCTGGGCATATTTGTGACCTGGCTCCTCCGTTCTGAGGGATTCAGGCCTTTGCCCTTCAGGTCTCTTTTACCCAAATCTGGGTCCTGGAGCCTCCCTATGGAGCAAAGGCCTTGGAGGACCAGAGAGTTTGTCCTGGACTTCTCTTACTCTACAGGGTCTTTTCTGCTGTCCTCTCCCTGCTGCCCTCCAGCTACCTGATCATAGGACAGGGGTCTATACTATATGTACCCTGCCCCTTGTCCCCTCTGGGATTCTCATGTGGAAGGGAGCGTGTCCTGCAGACTCAGGAGCCCTGTCCGTAGATGACCCTTCCTGCAGCCTCCTGGAGTCCAGGGCCTTCCCCTCCCTCCTCCCTTCTGCAGGGTTCCTGGCTCAAGGCCTTGTCACATGGGGGCGCTGAGCCACATGAGGGAGGGAGGGAGTAGGGCCTGGTGAGTTGGGGTCTAGGGTAGCTGAGTCTCGTGAAAGCCTGTTCTTGCCTGTAGCCCTCAAGTCACATTCACCCTGCCTTGACCTAGTGTGACCTGGCCCCAATTCCTAACGGAATAGGATTCTGACACAGCCTCCATCAGACCACCAATGGATGCCCATTCTGTGATGGGGATGGCACCTTTCTCATTCGACCCAGTCCACCTGAATCCTAACTGCACACGGGCTGGCCATGATGGCTCCAGCCATAACCATACACTAACTGTACCCTGCACCCTGTCTTTAGAATTGGATACTCTTCAAGGTTAAGATCTCAGCCCCATGCTCTGTCCCTGGCCTGGCTGGTGTCAACCCTGAACCTGATCCATTTAATCACAGTGGATCACCTGTGTGCCTTAGCCTCACCCCACATCCCAGCACTAGCGACATGAACACCAGTGTCTTGAAGGAGCATTCTAGGGCTTGCTAAGTTGGTTGGGACAGTGAATAGAATTATTGACTTTAAAGGTTATATAAAATTAACTGTTTTCCAACTGCAGGACTTGCCAGTAGCTTTTATAGCTAATGGGCACTTTAAAACTGAAAACTACACGGAAGCGTTCCCTTTTCCAGCTTTTTCATGCCCCTTGGTGATGGCACAACCATGGACCCCTCACCAAATAAATGGTCCTCTAACCGAGTTCATGGATGCGACTGGGAGGTTCAGCCCTGTTCCTGGTCTGGTTATGGCCTGGGCTCAAGGGTTTTCTGCCTCTAGCCCACAGCAGGGTTCCTGGAACCCTCCTCATTTTTCCCTGATGCCCCTCTCAGGGCCACTATTGTATCCTCACTAGACTTCACATCCTTCCCAGGTGAGCAAGAACCGCAACCCAGGACCCACTGTCCAGGGAAAACTCCTTACTGCTCAGGCATCAGGCTCAGTTAGCTGTTGGCTGGGTACTTCTCTGACACGTCATCCCACTCTGAACCTTCCCTCCT
>NW_022314816.1:0-9396 GCF_002776525.5 Piliocolobus tephrosceles
CTAGAACTAGATGTACCATATGACCCAGCCATCCCACTACTGGGTATATACCCAAAGGATTATAAATTATGCTACTACAAAGACACATGCACACGTATGTTTATTGCGGCACTATTCACAATAGCAAAGACTTGGAATCAACCCAAATATCCATCAGTGACAGACTGGATTAAGAAAATGTGGCACATATACACCATGGAATACTATGCAGCCATAAAAAAGGATGAGTTTGCGTCCTTTGTAGAGACATGGATGCAGCTGGAAACCATCATTCTTAGCAAATTATCACAAGAAGAGAAAACCAAACACCGCATGTTCTCACTCATAGGTGGGAACTGAACAATGAGCTCACTTGGACTCGGGAAGGGGAACATCACACACTGGGGCCTATCATGGGGAGGGGGGAGGGGGGAGGGATTGCATTGGGGAGTTATACCTGATATAAATGACGAATTGATGGGTGCTGATGAGTTGATGGGTGCAGCACACCAACATGGCACATGTATACATATGTAACCTGCACGTTATGCACATGTACCCTAGAACTTAAAGTATAATAAAAAATAAATAAATAAATAGATCAATTTTGCAGAATGTTTCCTCATGACTAGATTCAAGTTTATGCATTTTTGTCAAGGACATCATAAAAGTCACATTATTCATGGTGTTAACTTTGATCATTTGGTTAAAGAGGTATCTGCCAGGTTTCTTCGCTAGATGGTTACTATTTTTCCTTTTATTAATAGATAATTCATGGGGAGATAGTTTGATGTTATATGAATATCCTATTCCTCATTCAATGTCTACTTGTTACTTTTAACATCCACTGGTCATTCTTGCCTAAATTATTATAATAATTATAAAATACTGATTTTTTAACTTTATCAATTCCTCTACAGGTATTAATTGGTGTACTACTATAATTTAAAATTTTCTAAAAATGGTCAATAGAGAAAATAACAAGTGGTATTCCATGTACTCAAAGCTGTTGAGGACTGACAAGGCATAAAGCCAGGCAAGGGCCATGGTCAGCAAGTCCCAAGCCTTGAAGTCAAGTGCTAGTTCTTACAAGAATACCTGAAATACATCTCTTAATCTTCCTGTGCCTTTGTTTCATCCCTGACAAAATGAAATAACTGCTCAAGTGCTTTTCAGAACTGTGGTTCTACAAAATCTGCTAGAATTGATTCATTTCCAGGAATTTTTGCACTGTAAAACATACCTCAAATTTAAGAGTTTTGGATGAACAAAGACGAAAGCAATTTGCCTCCTGACAATGCTTCAGGGGCCACGGCTCCTCACATGACACAGTTCACAAAGGAGTGGGATTCTGAGTAACTACAGTACAGCATAATTTTTCTGACAATCGATCAAAGTATGCATTTTGAAGCAGGCTAAAACAGTAATTTGAAGAGACAGGGGCAATCTGAACATTTAAATATTTGTTTTAAAATATTACGGTGATTGTTCTCCCCAGTTTCTCCGTGCTTCTAAAAGATTGAAATGCATATAAAGGAAGTATTTACTGTGAAAAAATAAACCTCCTCTCCATGGAAAGGATTATAAAAAAAAAAAAGAAAGTGAAATCACACCTCAAAGGAACATGCCTTTTTCACAGGAAAGTTTAAAGTTTTCTTGTAGAAAAGAGAAAGCTGATGCTCCACATAATTTTACAGCTAGTAGGAATCTCAGACATCATGGCGTCCAGTGATGCTTGGGGTCCAAGTAAATACCATGGGGTCTTTACCTGACAGAGGATGAATTGAGAGCAGTGAGATGAACTGTTGAAAGTCATGGATGTGAGTGCAGGTCCTGGGTCGTCTTGTCCACGCCAGTTCTCATGTTGTGTTCTTCCTTTCCCAACTAAAGCTTAGCTATGATAGTGTTCCAGAGATAACATTTCAGGATAAATATATGAAGCCATTTCCTGGGCAGTGTGACATAAAAATGTAGGAAAAAACTCTATTTCCAAATGATCCCCACCCAGAAGACACATTTTAATTTTCTGAAATTTTCACATTACACTTTTGTGTTTTGAGAATTCGTTTTACAGCAGCTCCCACCTTTTCCACGATCTCTTTCTATACAGTTTGTTACCCGCATTCAACGGTAGCCTGAAAATATCAAATGAGAAATTCTAAAAATGAAGAGTTTATGAGGGTTTTTTGTTTTATTATTTTTAAAAAATATCTTTTAAACAATTTGTAAGTTTTAAATTATGTGCTATTCTGAGGGGTGTGATAAAATCTCAGGTCGCCCTGCTTCATCCCACCCAGGGGGTGAATCATCCCCTGACCCAGCGTCTCCACCATGTATCTGCTCCCTGCCCATTAGTCAGTATCTTCTGGGTGATCAACTGTCACAGGATCTTGGTGCAGATATTAAATAAAATAAGGTTCTTTATTTTACTTAATAATGGCCTCAAAGCACAAAAGTAGTGATGCTGAAAATTCAGATATAACAAAGAAAAGCCAAAAGTACTTTCTTCAAATGAAAAGGCACAAGTTCTTTACTCAACAAGGAAGGACAAAAATCACATGCTGCAGTTGCCAAGATCTCGGATAAGAATGACTCTTGTATCAGTGCAGTTATGAAGAAAGTGAAAGAACTTTATGCACAGTCCATATAGGGTGTAGTGCTATTGTGCCATATTCCATCTTGCTTACTTATGATGTCCAGCCATACTGCCCCCCTGGATGCTCCTAGAACACATCCAACCTGCTTTCATCTCAGAGTATTTGAACTTGTCCCCCTCTGCTTGAATCACTCTTATTCCAGAGACAAAAAAGACTTGTTTTGTCACTTCATTCAGTTTTTAACTTATGCATCCTCTGGTAAACTAGGCTTTTTGTCAACAACTTGTATCAGACTTGCTCTATTCTCCCTACCCTGCTTTACTTTTCTTTGTAGGACTAATTAACATCTGATCAATATTTTCTCACATATGTACCTTTTTCCCCCATTAGAATGTAAATTCCTTGAGAGCGATAGGTTTTGTGCAATGATGTATCCTCAAGTATTCTTTATTTACTGCTGCAGGTATTAGTTCCTATTGTTGTTGAACATATTACCATAAACATAGCAGCTTAAAAGAACAACAACAAACTATCTTACAGTAGTGATGCGCCAAAGTCCAATATCATTTTCACTTGCCTAAAATCCAGGTGTTTGCAGGCCTGCTATTCCTTCTAGAGATTCCAGGGGATAATCCATTTCTTTGCCTTTTTAAGTTCCTAGAGGCTGCCCATGTCTCCTGGTCCATGGGACTTCCTCCACCTTCAAAGTTGATAATAGCCAGTCAAGTCCTTCTCTTGCTTCCTTATCCTAACACTTTGTATAACCAAATCTCCTACCACTCACTCTGATCCTCTGCCCCGTACCCTAGTATAAAGACATTTGTGATTACATTGAACTCACACATATAATCCAGAATTGTCTCCCCATTTAAAATATTTAACTTCGGCAAGGCGTGGTGGCTCACGCCTGTAATCCCAGCACTTTGGGAAGCCGAGGGGGGTGGATCACGAAGTCAGGAGATCAAGACCATCGTGGCTAACACGTGAAACCCGTCTCTACTAAAAACACAAAAAATTAGCCGGGCGTGGTGGTACACGCCTGTAGTCCCAGCTACTTGGAGACTGAGGCAGGAGAATGACGTTAACCTGGGAGGCGGAGCTTGCAGTGAGCCAAGATTGAGCCACTGCACTCCAGCCTGGGCCACAGAGCGAGACTCTGTCTCAAAAAAATCAAAAACAAAAGAAAAAATATTTAACTTCGCCTATAATCTCAGGACTTTGGGAGGCTGAGGCGGATGGATCATCTGAGGTTGGGAGTTCCAGACCAGCCTGACCAACATGGTGAAACACCATCTCTACTAAAAATTTGAAAAATTAGCTGGGCGTGGTGGTGGGAACCTGTAATCCCAGCTACTCAGGAGGCTGAGGCAGAAGAATCGTCTAAACTCCGGAGGCGGAGGTTGTAGTGAGCCAAGATTGCACCATTGCACTCCAGCCTACGCAACAAGAGCGAAACTCTGTTTAAAAACAAACAAACAAACGAAAAAAAACCTTTATTGCACCTGCAAATTCTGCATAAAGTAATGTATTCACAGGTTCCAAAGATTAGAATGTGGACATCTTTGGGTGGGGAAATTTTTCATCTCTCAACACTATATAACAATTTATGCAAAAACTTAGTAGCTTCAAACAAAACTATTCACTATCACATACATTTTGTGATGATCAGGAATCTAGACAAAGCTTAGCTGGGTCGATCTGGCACTGGCACAGTATCTCATGAGGGTGCAGTATAGCTGTCAGCCAAGGTTGCCTTCATCTATAACTTTACTAATCCACTTCCAAACTCACACACAGTTGTTGGCAGGCATCAGTTTCTCACCATAGGCAGGACATAGCTCTGTGCACAACTTGACTGCTGGCTTCCCCTCAAGTGATTGAAGAGAAAGGATGACGGTGCAGAAGATTTAACATAGTAGTTCAGAGACTGCAATCCTTAGAAAGGCCTGCCTGGAAGTTTTGGTCCATGGCTGGCATTTGGAAATGTGACTGCTAATGAGTTCTCTATACTATGATGACTTTTACCTAAATGATAAGTATTAGACCACATCAGACGTGTTCACGGTGGTACCGCCGCAGCTGGCCAACCTTGGTCATGTGCCCTAGAGCCAGGGGAGATAGGATCAGCACCTCCAGAACCAAATGAAGTAAGAAACTTAGAAGAGTGTTTTCCTAAAGGAAAAGAAAGAAAAAATGATACGTACCAGTAGCTCATTGTGCCTAAAACGGTGTAAACAACATGGTTTATGCTGAACACCTGCTTTCCTTCTGGTGTCTGGAATTTTGGTGCGAGTCAGAGACTTTCCTTGTCCCCAGCCTACAATAACAACCTTGCGTACTGAATCTTTCCTCCGAGTGAATACTTGTGTTGTCACAATTCATTGCAGGAAGAATTAAGTGTGTCCTGTGTGACTCTACTAGGAGACAACTCTTGAAAATTTGCTCCTGGCTTCTTTAAGCCTTCATCCCATGGCCTTTTTTTCTTTACTAATTTTATTGCATATCATTTTGCTTTGATAAATCTTAGCCAAAAGTACAACTATATACTGAGTCCTGTGAGTTCTTCTACTGAATAAGTAAATCTGGGGCTAGCTTTAGAGACCTCTGACATAGTAACAATGATGGAAGCAGCAGTATCTTATATAACCTAATCCTGGAAGTGACACCAGGACTTCTGCTATATACTATTGGTTGCACAGATAGATTCTGATGCTTTGAGGGACAGGAGTGTGACTACCAGGAGCTAGGGATCATTGGCGACCATCTTGGAGGCTGCTATGGGAAATGCAGCCTTTTGTTTAGCAAATTTTAACTAAAGTATTGGTAAGTTTACTATATATGCTAGTTTGCTGCAATAGTCCTGGATTACAAATATTTTCTTCCATTTGTGGTAGTGTCCTATAAAACCTCCATTAAAAAGTTATGAAGTCCAATTTATCTATTTTTAAAAATGTCATTGCTTATGCTTTTTGGGGGTCATATATAAGAATCCATTGCCAATTCTGAAGTCATGAAGTTTTTTGTTTTCTTCTAATAATTTTATAGTTTATACTTGTAGGTAATTTTATAGTTTATACTTTAAAAATTTTATATCCCTATGTTTTCTAATGGCAACACAGTAATAGAATAAATTTGGGGGCCTGATTTAGTATGCCACAAACTTGCTAAACTTTCTTATTCATTCTATGAATTGTTTTGTACATTATTGTGGATTTTCTACCTACGTAATCAAGTCATCTCTGAGAAAACATTTTTTTCATTACAATTTTCTCTATTGAACTCACTTCCAGTAAAATGTTAAATAGAAGTAGTAGAAACATATTTATCTTATTTCCAACTTCAAAGACAAAACATTACATTTTACAACACATCATGTGATGTTAGCTATGGTTGTTTTTGCAATTATTCCTTATAGGGATATTTTCTGTTTCTAGTTTGCTGAGAGTTTTGTCATGAGTAGGTGATGAATTTTGTCAAATCCACTTCTCTGCAACTTCTAAGATAATCATATAAATTTTCTTCTAAAATCTGTTAATGTGATGTTCATTTTTTAAAGTTAAACCAACCACTTTGTCATGCTGAATAATCACTGTAATACAGATTTCCAATGTAATTCATATGACAATACTTTTGTCAAAAATTTTTACATATACGTTAATGGGATCTTTCTCATTGTTTTTCTTATACTTAACTGGTTTTGGTTTAATGTTACACTGGCCTCAGAAAACAGGTCAAGATGTGTTACATCTTTTCTTGTTTATGGGAAGTAAGACTTTCTGTATTTCCTAATGTATTCTCAAATATATACACACACACACACACTTTCACCTCATCCCACCTATCCAAACCTTTTCCCTGAACGTTATTGAATATATCGTCTCACAATAGAAAATATTTTTAAATTTAACTTTGAAACTTCTCCGCCTCTTCTTTTACCTAAAAACTGTTTCTATCACGAGGATAGTTTTTACTGAAGGCTTCTCCAACACTGATTATTTTTATGACCACACCCCTCATATCAATGTCGCTTAAGGAAGTATAATTGTTTCTTATTTCTAATTTGAGCGTTGTTCTCCCATGGCTCCTCCCCAGTAAAGAAAAAAAAAATCCAGGAACATGACACATTTCTGGGAGCAGCATTAAAGCCCAGGTTGCCAGTTTATTACACCTGTTTCGCTTGTTGCAATCTTCGTCATAAGATAAAACATATAAATATAACAAAATTCATTATGTCAGAACTTTCCTCATAACCTTTGCAAGGATCCCACTTGCCTGTAGAACATTCTACATAATTTTCAATCATAGATTTCACCTTCCTCATAATTTGGCCCTAGCCTAACTTGTTAATATTAGTATCACAATAATAACTTAGAGCAGGTTTATTTAATTGCTCTAAACACATGCAACAGTAGTATGTCCTTATGCCATTTACTAGGGTTCCAGATAAAGCATGTTAACTTTAACCAATAAACTTATGAACAAGTTTTAAAGAGAAATTAAGCAATTTTATGTTAGGCTCTCTAAGCGTGTTATGTGAACCAAAAGAATTTAAAATACATATGTAAAAATATAAGTTATGTGTATATATGTGTGTATGTAAATAAGTATGTTTGTGTGTGTGTGTATGAATATACACACAGGGTAGGATAAGAGAAAGAGATGAAATTTTACAATTAGGGTCCAATACAGGGATACCTGTTTGTTTATAGGCTTATAATTTATTGATTTAACAGACAAGAATGTCCATATTGTCTTATGTAGCAAGGAAGAAAATTAATAGCAAAAAGACTGTGAAAAAGATCTTTCACTCAACTACATTATTTCAGTACAAAACTCGTGTTTCCAAAACTGTGACTTAAGTGCATTATTCCCCACATATTGGCAGTTTTGCTTCCTGTGGTTTCAGATATCAGCAGTAACCACGGTCCAAAAAGATTAAATGAAAAATTCCAGAAATAAACAATTTATACATTTTAAATCACACACCACTCTATTTGTTCTATTTTATTATTGTTAATCTCTTACTGTGCCTAATTTATAAGTTAAGTTCTATCATAGGTTTGTATGTAGAGGACAATAACTTGTATACATAGAGTTCAGTACTTTCTGTGGTTTTCGGCATCCATTGGAGGTCTTGGATTGTAGCCTAAATGAATAACAGTGGACTATTGTATGTGTATAATTAAAGAAGTTATTTGAAAATGGAAAATCATGTCACAAATATAAATGCAGTTATTTTTATCTGATAATTTTGTGTATATGTATTAAACTTTTACAAATCATATTTTCATTGAAAAGATAATGTGCTTTAAAGAAATCGTGATTCATTTGAACTGAGAATATTAGAATTTGTTACTATTTTATAAGCTTTTTATTTAATTTTGTCACCCAATAAATCTGAGAACACATTTTTAAACACCCAGTTTATCAAATTAACTTCTTTCCCTTTAAACTTATTTACAATGAATAATATTGAAGTCTATACCATGTATTAATAAAAATATCAAAGTTGTTAGATTTTTATGAATTTATGTAGAAAATGCCAAGAATATATTAAAATGTACCCATGCCAGTAACATACACTTTCCAATTTTTTTTTTCACTTGTTTGGTGATGCTTACCTTTTCTTCTGAAATTATTACTTTTCAATGAATGTTTTGATAATAGTATATATATGTGTGTATATATTATTTTGTTTTATTCATCTCAATAGATAACTATGTGGTATTTCGACATTGGATATTCTGTACAGGGTAAAAATCCTGTTTTATATCAGTATTAGTTTTTTCCAACTATTTCACTTTGCACATGATACTCATTTTCATTAGGCTTCCGTCTCCTCATCTACAAATTGAAGCTAGTACACACAGTAGACATGATTGTCCTAAAAATTAAGTGAGAGAACATATCCACACACTTACTACAACGCTGGCTGGCACAAAGAAGGCCCCATCTCATCAAAAATCTTACTCTTATCATCACCATTATTTTTATTCTTTTTTATAGTTTACCAGTAAAATTATTTCTATTGCATTTGACCAATTATTGCTCTTTAATTTATTCTGCATGTTGCCTCAAATCAAATGCATAATGAGGTATGGAATAAGATAACCGGTTCAAATAAGTCACAAACAGTACACATGCATTCTCATATCTATTAATACAAAACCCCTATAGTAATCAGCAAGCTTCAAATGAAGATCTAGCTCTTTTAAAAGAATAAGACGACATTTTTGGTTCATTAACTTCTTGCAAAAAAAAAAAAAAAAAGTCTGAGTAAATGGCACTGTTTAACGTTATAAACTCTGCTGTTTTCCTCTTATATACCTTTGTATGCATCCTTGGTGCCTAAATACACAATATGCACAGGCAGAACGGTTAGAAATTTTTTTTATTTCCGTTATTTGCATCACCATTTCCTCCACTGACAGATAATGGAAGTTGACCATTTTATGACATTTATCTGATTCTATTATCACCGCATACTTTCAAATTTAACTGAATATCATTCCGTTGGTAGCAATAATACCTGATAGGGCATCCTTTTCTATCGATTTTGTGTCTCCATTTTTCATATTTTATATCATGGCAAATCTGAATTGTGTCATCTTTCCTGCATTCCAGTAACTTGAAAATTATTATTAATGATCTTGATATTGACAGTATTTTTACTTAGTGCATCACAGGGGACAGCGATGGATATGTTTATATTGTTATCAATTTCTGAAGGAGGTTCCCATCTGACTGCAGTAATTCAGGCAATATTATAAAACTGTGCTTTTTCAAATTACATAGAATTCAAGCTTGTTCTTTTCCAATT
>NW_022314819.1:0-2566 GCF_002776525.5 Piliocolobus tephrosceles
TATAGGATGCTTATAGATAACTACCAAGATAAACAATTAATTACCATATCAAGGTTCTAAATTTAAAAAAAATCTTTCTTCCCTTTGTTACTTTTAAGTAGCCTATTCCAGGCGGGGCGGGAGGGGGGTGGGGACGGTGGCTCAGGCCTGCATTCCCAGCACTTTGGGAGGCCGAGGCGGGCAGATGACGAGGCCAAGAGATGGAGACTATCCTGGTCAACATAGTGTAACCACGTCTCTACTAAAAATAAAAAAAAATTACCTGGGCGTGGTGGCAGGCGCCTGAATAGTCCCAGCTACTCTGGAGGCTGAGGCAAGAGAATGTCTTGAACCAGAGTTCCGGGCTGCAATGAGCCGAGATCTCGCCACTGCACTCCAGCCTGTCGACAGGGGGAGACTCCTTCTCAAAAAAAAAAAAAAAAAGAATAAGAAGCCTATTCCAGGCCGGGAACGCTGGTTAACGCCTGTAATCTCAACACTTTGGGAAGCCAAGGTGGGCGGATCACCTGAGGTCAACAGTTCGAAAGCAGCCTGGCCAACATGGTTAAACCCCATCTCTACTAAAAACACAAAAATTAGCCCTGCGTGGTGGCCGGCGCCTGTAATCCCAGCTACTCGGAAGGCTGAAGCACCAGAACCACTTGAACCCGGGAGGCAGAGGGTAAAGTGAGCCGAGATCGCGCCATTACACTCCAGCCTGGGGAACAAAGTGAGACACCGTCTCACACACACACACACACACACATACACACACACACAAACAAACAAAAAAACAAAAAAAAAACCAAACAAACCTATACCAAAAGAAAAACGATGAAAATATTTATTTCTTCGGAAGTTTCCCGGGTCAGGTTCCACCCAGATTCACCTCCTACTGGCCCTGAGAATGCACTGACTCCACCCTTGGCCTCAGGTCACGGGCAGAGCCGTTGGCGGATATGCGCATGCGTACTCCGAGGTCAGGCGGCCACTCCCGGAAGTCTCCCGGGCTCAGGCGGTGGGCTGGGTGCGCGGTCCTCCTGGTCACCGGCGTATTTCTTGTAGGCTTTTAGGACTCTGGACTTCACTTCTTACAGGTTCCTGTGGTCCTGACTGTTCTGTCTGGGACTACATATTCCACGGGCGACGGAGAAATCTTGGACCTCTGGCTCTATCTCCCCGACCTCTGGCTCTGTCTTCCTGACCTCTGCGCTGTCCCTGACCTGGGCCCACCTGAGGAAGAAGGCAGCCCGGGTCTCTGCCGGAGCTTCTGCAGCCCCAGCCGGCAACCTGCGTGGGACCCTGCGAGCGTGGGGGTGAGAGTGGAGCTGCAGGAGACACTCAGAGAGTGGAGGCCTTGGGCGCCGGTTGAGCTTTTCTCCCGCCTCCTCAGGCCCTGGGGGTGTTAGAGCTGCGGAGGGGGCTCATCTCTAGGGAGACAGGTAGGCAACGTCTCCTTTGTGACGTGGGGACTGAGAAGGGTGCCGTGAATTTCTTGTGTGACTGGGACATAGAGTGAGTGTCCTTTGCAAAGCCTGCTTTGCTGTAGCTCTGTGATGTCACTGACCCGTGGGTCCAGAGTCTCAGTTTCCCTGTCTCCTCTGAGCCTAGTATGACTGCCACAGAGAAATGATGGAAGCGGGAAATCAGATACTGAGCCTTAGATGAAGGTTCCCAGTGAGAAGAAACAGATAGGATGGGAAGCTTACAGCAGAAATTGCCCTAAAAACGATATGATAGACTCTGTTAAAGAAAAAAATGTTCAGTCACACTTTTTTTTTTTTTTTTTTTGGCAAGCTCGGTCCCCCAGATTCACGCCATTCTCCTGCCTCAGCCTCCTGAGTAGCTGGGACTACAGGCGCCCGCCACCACGCCCGGCTCATTTCCTTGTATTTTTAGTAGAAACGGGGTTTCACCGTGTTAGCCAGGATGGTCTCGATCTCCTGACCTCGTGATCCGCCCACCTCGGCCTCCCAAAGTGCTGGGATTACAGGCTTGAGCCACCTCGCCGGGCCTAGTCACACTTGTTAAAGCATGCAAAGGAAGACTTGATTCGGGATCATCCTGATAGGTATTGAAAGCACAGCATGGCCGGGCGCGGTGGCCCCGGGTGAAACCCCTTCTCTACTAAAAATACAAAAAAATTAGCCGGGTGTGGTGGCAGGCGCCTGTAGTCCCAGCTGCTAGGAGGCTGAGGCGGTAGAATGTCATGAACCGGGGAGGCGGAGCTTGCAGTGAGCCGAGATCGCGCCACTTGCACTCCAGCCTGGGCGACACAGCGAGACTCCCTCTCAAAAAAAAAAAAAACACAGCAGTGAGATTTTGCAATGGGTACAAGAGATTGGGTTCAACTCCAAATTCAACATGAACGAGTGGGAATTTATAGTCAAGGAGCAGGTTAGGGATCACCGGATGACAAAATACTAAGGAAATGTCTGGGATAAGAAGGGTTCTGGCTAAACGCACCTGTTGGGATTCCTTTTGGAGAGAACTGGGTGATAAGATATCATCACCTGGGGGATGGTGGGGGATGACGATATGGGGGCAGAGGATTCCTGCTAAACTGGCTTAGAAGGGGTCTTTGCTA
>NW_022314820.1:0-2930 GCF_002776525.5 Piliocolobus tephrosceles
GGGTCAGGATCCTGTTCCAAGGGATGGAGTGTCCTGTTGACAGGCAGCCAGATGGACCAAGGAGCCCCAAAATCCCCAGAAAGGAAGCGAGCACCATCTCTCAACCTCTGAGCTGGGTTTTGGAGACTGACTTCTGTGTGTAGGCAGAGGGTTTGGGAGAAAAGACTGCTAAGGAAACAGGATTATGGAAGATAATAATTTGAGCCATACAGACCTGGGATAACATGGATCTTTCATCACTTCCTGGAGATGCAACTTGAGCACGTTGCTTTCTAGGTCTCTATTACATCTCTTAGAAGGTAGATGTGTTCATGGGAATCAAGTGTTTTCCACATCCTGGGACTTGGCCAATGCACTTTATTCCAATTGATAAGAAGCACAATGATTACTCTAGCCAATTCTCATCCTCTCTTCTGCTTATAACCTGGCCTGGCCACCAAACGTGCTTATTGTGATAGAGTCTCCTAACTGGTATTCCTGCTCATACTCTTTCCTCCACTAAGGATTCTCCACTCTGCAGCCAGAGTGATCCTGTTAAAATACATCAGATCATGGCACTGCTGTACCCAGTAGCCTCCCATTGTTCCTGTTTCGTGTGTCCTCCCAGTGCTGAGGCCCCACATGGTCCCACCTACCTTTGACCTTGGATCCGATTCCTTTTTCCCTTGCCCACTCTGCCCCACCACATTGGCTTCCACACTGTTCCTTGAAAATGCTAGGCACACTCCTGTCTCGGAGCCTCTGCTCTTGCTGATCCTCTCCATGGAACACTATTCGCCTGTCTTTCTTACTTCTTTGTGTCTTTGCTGAGAAGTCACCTTAGTGTGTCTTTCCCTGACCTCCCTATTCCAAATTGCAGCCCCACGCTGCCAGTCTCAATCCTCTTTCCTGCGTTTTTGTTCACCATGGCACTTTTCATAAACAGACATACTAACATATCTTCTTCCTTATTGTCTTATCTTACTCTCTTTCTCCACTAGAATGTCAATTCTACAAAGGCAGGGATTTTGGTCTGGTTTTTTCCTTCCTATATCTTCGGCTCCTAGGACACTGCCCAGCAGGTAATATTCCCTTCAAAATACTTGTCGAAGGAATGAATGATTATTATAAAGCAAGAGGCTGGACCCCAGCTCTGGAGGAACATGCATTCTAGGCTGGTGACTGAGGCAGGAGCTCAGACTCAGGAAGCACATCAAGGACCCAGTTACTCAAACTGTAACACCAGGCCAGAGTAAGATCTTGGAACCAGAGGGATGCCCAGGCATCGGGAGTGGGCTGTGAGCTCAGAGACTGGCCTAGAGCCATGCCGATGGAGAGTGAGATTGGTGCCCTCCAGGTCAGGGCAGATGCCAGGTCATGCATCTTGGGGCCAGGTCACCCCACCATAAGTGGAGACAGAGGGGCTGTAGGGCAGGATGTCAGGCAGAGCCTTTATCCCCTTAGTAAATGTCAGGCAAAGTTACCAGCTTTCAACTTATTCCCAGGTGTAAGTGTCAGTGGACACTCTATATTGGCACAGCTTGCAAGGAGAACACAAATGACTAAAGGAAAGAATGAAAAAAACAAGCGAAAATGTTCATTCAGAAACCTGAGCTGAGGTTTGAGGAATGGCAGGTGCCAGAAGCCTATGACTAGAGAATATTTGTGATGTCAAGTGAGACGGCAGTTGAGCAAATATCTGGGGATTACAATTGTCGTTTGGACGATTTCTTTCCCTCCCTCCCTTCCTCCCTTCCTTCCTCCCTTCCTGGGGGAGACGCTCAGGTGAGCTCTGCTCATGCAAACCCTCCAGCTTGGGGAAAAGGAAACGCCAAGTGGAGCCGGGAGAGGTGGTGTCTACAGAAACCTAGAAAGAGAAGTTAGGGCAGAGGAGAATTCGGCCTGGTTTCCCTGGCGCCGTCCAAGGTACTTTCTAGTAGTTCTGCTCAACCTCCAATCTTATCTTCGTGCTTCCTAGTAACTCCTCCTGGATTCAGGGCTGCCCTTGCCTTACTCCAGTAGAGCTAGTGTGTGGCCATCATCCACTCCAAATCCCTCACCATATGCAGGAGGGAACTATTGTCCAGAGCAACTGAGTTAGGGCAGTGCTCCTCCTGCAGAGAAGACTTGCAGTCCCACATGCCTGGCTCCCACTGCACTGTGCACGGAGTTCCTGCTGGCTCTGGGTTCTGGTCCTCTAGTAGCTCTGTGTGCTTCCACTAGCTACAGAACCTCTCTGCGCATCAGTGTATTCACCTCTAAAGTAAAGGTGAGTAACACAGTATGCTTACAGGGCCGTCGTGGGGATTACATTATAACGCACATAGTAAGTACTCAGCAAAGGTCAAACTCCCATTCTTGTTACAAGGTCGTCCATATCTCCCACAGTCGCTGGTTCAGGCTCAAGTATGTTTTGTGATTTGATGTCCTACTGCGTTCCTCGCATTAATCAGCCCCTGGGACTTTATTAGATTGATGACCACGATTCCCGTTCTTTAAGTATGCAGAGGCACAAGGAACCCAAGGTCTTAGGTCAGTTCACTCGGGTACATCTGGCTCGGGATTGCTTTGGCTAAGATTGGCCAGTGAGACCTGGCAGAGAGAGGGCCAAGTCCAGGGGCGCCGGCAGCCCCGCCCTGGCCTGAGGATGGTGCTCCCACCCCGAAGACTTCTAGGGCGGGGCTCCTCAAGAATGGGGACGCGGGGAGGTCAAATGCCTGGAGGGGGCGGTAGCGCACTTCAGGTTGGGACCCCAGCTTTGCCTGGGTTTGGCAAAGGGCAGTCGCTCCTTCCGGTGGGAGGAAAGAGGTGTCCTCAGGCAAGGCCCTAAGGGCCGGGCAGCCTGGCACCAACGGGCATTCGAGCACTGGTGGGCAGTCTTCAGTGACCCTCTGGACTCTGTCAGGGGCTCGTGGGCGCCAGAGCAGAACGGGAGAGCGCAGGCTGCAGAT
>NW_022314821.1:0-2274 GCF_002776525.5 Piliocolobus tephrosceles
TATGTGATGATGATGATGTAGATACAGATAATAGCTATTTTTCCTTAAAATATCAGAAAACTAAAAATTTTGATAGTGATATAAATTATAATGATGATAATAATATATATAACTTATCAAACAACACTGGTAAAAATAATCAAATAAATGGCAGATTGAAATCAACGAAAACAACAAATATGAACTTGAAAAAGAGTAATAAGAATAATGATAGTAATAACAATATGTCAACGATTGATAAATCGGAAAGCATTACGTATAATAATCATAATAACATACAACAACACGACACATCGGATAATGTTATTAACTACGTTAGTAATAATAAAAACAATGTATATCATAAATTAGGAAACCAATTTGATGAATTAGAAACAAATAGTTATAAAAAAAATAATAATGACTGTTTTGATGATAATTACCATGATAATTACGATGATAATGTGGATAATAATAATAATAATAATAATGACAATAATAATGACAATAATAATAATAATAATAATAATAATAATAATAATAAGGTTATTACCTGTTCATCTAAGACGCATACTTTTAATAAAAAAAATGAACAAAATGTACAAGTAAAAAATACAGACATATTATCTAAGGTTAATTTATATAATAAGGACTTAACCAAAACTAAATATTTTGATGGGGAAGATGACTGGGATGATGAATATGATGAAGACGGTAATTATGTCACTACTTACAAGAATACTGGTGTCCATAATAATAACAACATAAATAATAATGATTATACTAGTAATAGTAGTATTAATAGTAGTAGTAACAAAAATAATAAAACTGATTCATATTATTCTATAAATTATACTGATTATGATGACATAAAAACTAAACCAGCGACAACCATAACGGAAACTTCTACTTGTACAAATAAAAAATTATATTTTATTAATAATAATACAATTAAACAACAAAATAAATCTACTGAAACTAATATTGAAGAAGATAAATTTAATAAATATAGTAGTACTATGGGTACTACAACCGATACATTTGATCGCTACGTTGATACAAATGTACCTGTTGTAGCTGATAATAATATATTAGAAACAAAAAATACAAATTTAAATAACTTATTATTACAAAATATATTGAACGATAATAATAATAGTAGTAGTAGCAATAACAGTAGTAACATCAACGTAGTTATGAACAATAATGTATATCATAATATGAATAGTAAAAGTAGTAATAATTATAACACGAACGATGATAATTATAATAAAAAAAACAATTTATTAAATACACATAGTGGAAATGAAAAAAGAGGTATGAAATTTAATAATAAGAATGTGATAAATATAAATACATGTATAAATAAAAATATGAACATTATGAAAACTGATAACATAATATACATTGATGAAATTACTACTACTGCTCATATACAAAAGGAAATCAACAAATTACAAATAACTAAAGAAAATTCCAACAATAATAATCGTAAAAATAATAATGATAAGGACATAGTATATTACAATAAAGAACAATATTATAAAAAACAAGTTCACCAATATCAACAGATTGGTGGTAATAGTAACAGTAGTACTGACAAAGATACGGTATATAAAAAAACAGACGATAATATTAACAATATATTAAGTTGTAACATTGGTTTGAATGGAAATGTAAATGTTAATGATAGTACAACAGAATATATGTCTACAACAGATATAACACGTGCTAATTTAAATTATTATATACAAAATGAGAGTGAACTGAATAACATTAATACTAATGCGAATAATGACTATAATGACAACTATATTAGCAAATCAGTAGATTATACCTGTGAAAGTGCAAGTGCAAGTGCAAGTGCCAGTGCATGCGTACAGACAGTAACAGAAGCGGAAACAGGAACAGCAACGGGAACAGCAACAGGAACAGCAACAAAAACAACAACAACAACAACAACAAGGACAAGAACAGGGACAGAAACAGGAAAAAGAACAGAAACAAGGACAGGGACAGAAACAAGAAAAAGAACAGGAACAGAAACAGGAACAGAAACAGGAACAGAAACAATAACAGGGACAGAAACAAGAACAGGAACAGGAACAGGAACAGGAACAGAAACAAAAACAGGAACAGAAACAAAAACAAAAACAGAAACAAGAACAGGAACAGGAACAGGAACAGGAACAGAAACAAGAACAGAAACAAGAACCGGAATAGGAACAGGAACAGAAACAGAAACAGAAACAAGAACAGGAACAGAAACAAGAACAGGAACAGAAACAAGAACAG
>NW_022314822.1:0-1463 GCF_002776525.5 Piliocolobus tephrosceles
AGTGCTGTGTGTCATTCTTCTTGCTGGAGGTCAGGTGGAAGGATTAACAACACGCTGTAGATGAGGCTGCCTCTGTCCGAGGGCTGAGGTTACCCTGAAAACCCTTGGAGAGCCAATACCGTCCCGGGCACGTGGCACCATCCTCTGGGAATGCAGTTGCAGGATCAGATGCCTGCTGAGAGTGAAGCCGGGTCTCATCGTGGGAGAGTTGGAGGTGAAGCTGGAGACAGAGGATGCATTAACGGGGTCTGACTCAGCCTGTGTCTGCTCCAGGACCCACCATGCACACCTGCTCTTTGCTCTTAACTCCTTAATCTCAATAAGGTTCCCCCGATTTTACCACCAGTGAGCTGATGCCAGGCCCATGAGTGAGCTCCCTAATGGAGTAGCATGTTTGGGCCTTTCCCTACAATGTCAGCATCTTCACTTTCAGGTATTTAGGTGCAGCAAGAGGGGTGTGTTCACTGTAATCTCTCTGTGTACATTAAATAGAGTCCAAGACCATATTCTCAATAGAGCTACTGCTGGGGAGAACTAGGTGTGGGAAATTTGAAGAAGACATTGACAACTGCCCTTTTCAAGAAATCCCAGAGCTGAACGATGTAAGACGGGACACCAGCTTCCCTCCTGGGCACAGCTGTGGATGCCTCATGGGGTGTGGTGTGGGCACAGGTGTAGCTGACAAAGAGACGTAGAGGAGTGAGCCCGCAGCAGCCTCTACCAGGCTGCTCTGCTTGTGCCTTAGTGGGGAGCACAGAGGGGCAGGCAGCCAGGGGTCTACTTGCAGGCTCCTGGCCAATCTGAGTTTCCTGACTCTGCCCTGTCACGCCACTGCAGCTGCCTGCATCCAGGACACAAGGGCTTCACACTGCTCTTGTCCCCCTGGGGTCCCGGTCTCCCAAGCCTGAGTAGAGGCTGTTCCCTCTCTGGTCGTCCTCCCCAGTCTTCATCTGCCTTCTGAAGAAAGAGCCTGGTGGGGATCCAATATCACTTCTCTCTGAGTGGCGGTTCTCAGGCGCCCCCTCCCCTAATCTAGAGCCTGAGGCAGGTGGAGGCCAAGGAGGGGCCCCACTGCCCTCCCTCCCTCGTCCTGTCCCGGCCCCTGCTGAGCTGCAGTGCCTGCTCCAGAGGACAAGGACAGGGGACAAGGGGAAGCCCAGCTCTGGGGACAGCCTGCCTAGGACAGGTGGACCCCCTCATCAAAGGATTAACTAATAGGTTAAACACTGGCCTACATCTGAGAGCAGCTCTGGGGAGACAGAGTGACTTTTGGTGCTCGTAGGGGTATGAATCACTCAGGCCAGCCTGTGGAGTCCCAAGAGGCCACTGTCTGGGAAGCGGGTCCTAACATGGGTTACCCTGAGTGAAGAGGGAGCCCAGATCTGGAAGCAGCTAAGAAATGTCCCAGGAGTAAGGCTGGATGGCCCCACATGAGGACGAGAGCCGTATCCATCAATTGCCAG
>NW_022314823.1:0-1220 GCF_002776525.5 Piliocolobus tephrosceles
GTCTCTACTAAAAATACAAAAATTAGCTGGCTATGGTGGCACCTGCCTGTAATCCCAGCTACTCAGGATGCTGAGGCAGGAGAATCACTTGAACCCAGGAGGTAGTGGTTGCAGTGAGGTGAGATCGCGCCACTGTACTCCAGTCTGGGTGACAGAGCAAGACTTCGTCTCAAAAAAATAAACAAACAAACAAAAAAGTAAATAGTTTATCAGTTGTCCATTTTTACAATATTTCACACTCTATATGTTACTAGTATAAGACATGTTTACAAGGATTTTAGAGAATCTTTTTATTTTAATTGTCAATTTGAGCTATCATTTATTGGCTTTTTTTCAAGTGGTTATGGATTTTGCATTTGCCCATGTTTAATGAGCTTTACAACACTGGTATCAGAGAACATGAGTTATTTAATTTTTCCTTTTATTTTTTACATTGACACCTAAAACATATTTTTCTCATTTATAACATTGAGTTATCAATATATGTTCTTTTCATTTACTTTATTAATTTTATTACTGATAACTTTACAACTTATTTATACATATTTTATAATATATATACAAAGCCTTTTCAGTTTTCCCAAAGTAAATATATATTGAATGTATATTAACTATTACACCATTTTCTATTATTAAATAAATATTTTGAAAACAACTGAATAGTAAACACATTTTCATTCTAAATTACATATGTCAGTGTTACAAATAAACTAAATCAGGGCATTCTTAGATAGACATAAAGAACAGTACAGTGTTTACTGCTATAGCAAACAAGGAGATATTTAAAAACAATAAAAATATTTAAATTAATTATAATATCAAAATATTTAAAAGAAGTATTTGCTTTAAGCAACAGCAGTTGAAGATAAAACAAAATTTGTTACATATGTTATCAGAATGTTGTTGGACCTTCTAATAATTGCTGCATTAATTTAAGAGTAGTCATTTTAGTTTTTAATCTTATAAATTGTATTCTTAATGCAAAATTTAGGTAAATATGTTTTCATGGAAATTACCTAGAAATTTTATAACAGATTTTTTTCAAAATAGGATAGAGTTGTTCTTCATTAAATGTATAAACTTTACATGTGTAATTGAAATTAGACCAGAGTTCAGTAAAAATCAGTGACAAATTATTAAAACATCAAGAATATTATTTTTATTTTATTTTATTTTATTTATTTATTTGTTTTATTTATTTATTTATTGTACTTTAAGTT
>NW_022314823.1:1230-5487 GCF_002776525.5 Piliocolobus tephrosceles
CTGAAGTTTGATGTTCACCTGGGGCCTGATACCCACCTGGTGCCCAAGTATTCTTATGTGCCTAATGTCTACCAGTTGGCCTGGTGTTCATCTGAGGGCTTGGTGTCAACCGGTGGCTTTATGTACACCTGGATTCTAGTGTCATCCTGGGGCCTTATGCCTACCAGGAATCTGGTGCACCCCTGGGGCCCAGTATCCACCTGGAGTCCGGGTGTCCACCTGGAGCCTAATGTGGAGCTTGTGCTGAGTGTCAGCCTGAGGCCTGATGTCTACTTGGGGCACAGGTATTCACCTGGGGCTTGTTGTTTACCTGGGGACTAATGTCAACCTTGAGCCTGGGTATCCACCTGGGGAAGAGTGTCCAGCTGCAGCCAGATGTCCATCTATGGCCTGCAACATGGTTATTATCCTAAGGCCTTGTCCATTTTCACACTGTTATAAAATACTACCTGATATTTGGCAATTTATGAGGAAAAGAGGTTTTAAATGACTCGCAGTTCTGCAGGCTTAATATGGAGCAGGACTGTGAGGGCTTGGCAAATGAACAATCATGATGTAAGGCCAAGAGGAAGCAAGCCCTTTTTACCACGGGGGAGGAGGAGGCAGAGAGAATGGGGAAGTGCTACACAGTTTCAAATAACCAGATCTTGTAAAAACTCTATCACAAGAACAGCAAGTGAGAAGTCTGCCCCCGTGATTCAATCACCTCGCACCAGGCCCTTCCTTCAACATGTGAGTATTACAATTCAACAGAAGATTTGGGTGGAGACATACAGTCAAACTATATCAGGACTGATGCCCACCTGGAGTCATGTCTACCTGGGTCCTAATGTAGACATGAGGCCTGGGCGTGCACCTAGGACCCCATGTTAAGATAGAGTCTGGAGTTCTTTTGGTGTCTGGTGTATACCTGGGGCCCAGATGTATATCCAGAGCCTGATGTTTCAGATGGATACCTGGGCCCCAGCTGCTCATCAGATCCTACGTGAAAACTCAGGCTTCAGGTGCACATCAGGCTCCAAGTGGACACATAGGCCCCACGTTGATACCAAGATTTCAGGTGGACTCTGGGTCCCAGAGAAACACCCTGCCCTAGGTGGACATCTGAACCTGAGTAGACATCAGGCCCCAGATGGACATCTGGCCCTAGGTAGATTCCTAGGCCCCAGGTGAATACTCAGTCTCCAGCCCTAGGGGAGCTCAGTCTTAGGTGACTGAGGACTGGTGTTTCTCTGGGGCCTCATGTATACCTGGGCCCTGGGAGTGCAAATGGAGCCAGATGTCTATAAAGGGTCTGAGTGTCCACTGGGGCCTGAGGTTCACCAGGAGCACAGACACCCACCTATGACCTGGTGTCCACCTACTACCTGATGTTCAACTAGGGCCTGGGTGACCACGTGGGATCTGATGTTCAACTGAGGCCCAGAGTTCAGCTGGTGTACCACCGGGGCCCAGTATCCACCTGGAGTGTCATCCTGTGTGACACTCTGTGTGACACATCCTGTGTGACACATGCCTGTGTGTCACCCTCATACCTGATGCACATGAGAGGACTAGGTGCACACCTGAGGACTGGTGTTCATGTGGAACTGATGTTCAGCTGTGGCTTCTTGACCAACTGGGTCCTGATGTCCCCCTGTCACCTGCTGTCCACCTGGGACTGCATGCTTACCTAGGGCCCGGTGTTCCCCTGGGGCCTGGTGTGCTCTTGAGACCTGGGTCCACTTGGGGCCTGATGTACACTTGCGCCTAGTATCCACTTGGGGCCTCATATCCATCTGGAACATCATGTCCACTTGGGGCCTTGTCGTTATCTAGGGACTGGCTGTCCTCCTGGTGCCTGAGTGTCCTCCAGTGGCCTATAGTTTTCCTGGAGTCTGGGTGTACATCTGTGGCTTGATGTCCAACTTGGGATGAATGTCCACCTGGGGACAGATGTTCCCTTGTGGCCTGAGTGTCCACCTGGTGTCTAATGTCTACCTGGGATCTGGCGTTTCTCCACCTGGTGTCTAATGTCTACCTGGGATCTTATATCCATCTGGGGCCTTGGTATCCATTTGAGGCCTGATGTCTACCTAAGACTTGGTGTTTAATTGGGGCACAGATTTCTTCCTGGAGCCCGATGTTCATCTGGAGCCTGAAGTTCACCTATGCCTGTTGTCTAGCTGAGGCCTATGTGTCAACCTGGGGCCTGATGACCACCTTGAGTTGAGTGTTCACCTGGGACCTGTTGTCTGCCTGGAGTCTGGGTGTCCACATAGGGCCTGATTTTGGCTTGGGACTGAAGTATTTACCTAGGGCCTGGGTTTCTACTTAGAGCCTGACTTCTACCTGGTTCATTGTGTCAACCGGGGGCCTGATGTCCACTTAGGGCCTAGGTAAGCTCCTTAAGACTAAAGTCCACATGGGAGCTGAAATCCTCCCAGACCTTGTGTTACCCTAGGGCCTAGTGTCCACCTGGGGCCTGCCTGCGATCTGGTGACCCCCTGGGGTCAAGGTATCCACATTGGGCCTGATGACCAATTGGGGCTTAAGGATCTACCTAGAGACTGGTGTCAACCTGGAACCTGATGTCCACTTGGGGTCTGGTGTACAACTTGGGCCTGATGTCCACCTGGGCATGTGTGTACACTTTGGGCCCAGTGTGCCCCTGAAGCCTGAGCGTCAAGCTGGGTCTTGATGCACACCTTTAGTCAAGTGTTTAACTGGGGCCTGATGAAATACTGGGGCCTGATTTACACCTGCAGACTGGGTATCCACCTGGGGCCTGACGCCCACCTGCAGCCAGATGTCCACCTGGCACCAGATGTCTACCTGGAATCTGGGTGTCCACCTTGAACATGATGTATTCCAAGAGACTAGGCATGAACATTAGGCCTGGAGTCCACCTGGTTCCTGATATCTACCTGAAGCTGGTATTGAACTGGGGCCTGTGTGTTCATTTCGAGCTCGATGTTCATTTGGAACCTGGTGTTCACTTCTGACATGGGTATCCACCTGGATCCTGATATTCAGCTGGGGATTTGATATAGACATGGGACCTGATGGCCACCTATGATATATGTAACCCAACTACCTGGGGCCTGGTGCTCACCTGGGGCCTGATATCCACCTGGTACCTGTGTGTCAATCTAGTGCCTGGTGTCCACTTGAGGGCTAGGTAGACACCTGAGGCTTGGTGTTCACCTGGGGCCTGGTGTTCATCTTGTACTCAGTGTCCACCTGGACCCTGCATATCACCCTAAGGCCTAGGTGGCCACTTGGGAGCTTTATGTGCACCTGGAGTTTGAGAGATTCCTAGTACCTGATGGCTACTGGGCCCCAGGTGTACATTGAGCCGATCCATGTTGGACATCAGGATCCAGGTGTACACCTAGGCTCCATGTGAACACCAGGCCAGGAGAACTCCAGCCATTATCTGAACATCAGGTCCTAGGTGGATGCCTAGGCCCCATGTGTACATCAAGCCCCAGATATACACTGGACTCCAGGTGAACACCAGCACTCAGTTGGATACACACACTCAAGGTGGACACCAGGCCCCAGGTGAATTCCTACACTCCAGGTGAACATCAGGTCTCAGGTGGACACCTGGACCCCAGGTGGATACTAGGCTCTAAATCAATACCAGGTCTCAGGTAGTCCTCAGGAACCATGTGGACATTAGTCATCAGGAGGTTACCTAGGCCCAAAGTGGACATCAGGCCCCATGTTGACACAAGAACTATTTGGAAGTCAGGCCCCAGGTAGATACCCAGGCCCTAGGTAAATACTTAGGTCCAAGATGGCAGCAGGCCCTACGTGAACACACAGAACTCAGGTGGACATCAGGCCTCAGGTGTACATCTGAGTTCATCTGGAATCTGGTGTTACAGGCCCCATGTAAACACGAGGCCTTAGGTAGATACCAAATCCCTAGGTGGATATCAGAGCTCAGATTGACACAAAGACCCCGGGAGACATGATGCACCAATGAATATCCAGGACCCAGGTAAATACCTAGGCCCCAAAATGATACCAGGGTCTAAGTGGACACACAGGCCCCAGGTAGGAAACAGGCCCAAGGTGGACACTGGACTGGACATCAGACCCTAGGTTAACAAACTTGCTTCAACTTGACACCAGGCCCCAAGTGAACAGCTGCACACTAGTCCCCTGGTGAATACTTAGGCTCAAAGTGGACATCAGGCCCCGTGTGAACACAAGACCTCAGATAGACACTTATGCCCTAAGTGGACATCAAGCTTCAGGTGGTTC
>NW_022314824.1:0-5039 GCF_002776525.5 Piliocolobus tephrosceles
CTCTGTAGATTCCACAAGAAGAGTGCTAAAGAACTGCTCCATGAAAAGAATGATGTAACTGTGAGATAAATTGACCCTTAACAAAGCAGTTTCTCAGGAAACTTCTGTCTAGCTTTTACCTGAGGATATTTACATTTCCACTGTAGGCTTCAATACCCTCTGAAATATCCCTTCTCTTCTTTCTAGTTTTATATGAGGATATATCTTTTGTAACCATAAGTTTCAATATGTGCTATGAAATATCAGAATGGAGATTCCAAAACAACAGTGTAAGCTAAGCCAACAGCTAAATGCAAGGAACAGTGTAACTCTGTGAGAAGAATTCACACATCACAAAGCAGTTTCTCAGAAAGCTTCTTTTCAGTTTTTATTTGAATATATTTTCTTTTTCACCATAGGCCTCAATGCACTCCCAAATATCCTACTGAATATTCCATGAAAACAGTGTTATCGAACTGTTTTATGAAAACAACAGTGTAGCTCTATGAGATGAATTCACACAGCATAAAGTGTTCTCTCAGAAAGTTTCTTTCTAGTTTTAATCAGAGGATATTTCCATTGTCACCATAGGCTTGAATGTGACCGAAAATATCCCTGCTCAGACTCCCCAAAATAGTGCTACCAAACTGTTCCATGCAAAGTATGGTGCAACTCTGTGAGAGGAATTCACATATCATAAAGATGTTTCTCAGAAAACTTCTTTCAAGTTTTTATCTGAGGACATTTCCTTTTTCAATGTAGGCCTCAATGTGCTCCAGAATATCCCATTGCAGATTCCATGAAAACAGTGTTAGCAAACAGCTCCATGAAAAGAAAGGTGTACCTCTGTGAGATGAATTCATACGCCACAAAGTGGTTTCTCAGAAATCTTGTTTCTAGTTTTTATATGAGGATATATCATTTTTCAACATAAGCTTCAATGCTCTGTGAAATATCAGAATGCGGATTCCAAGACAACAGTGTAAGCAAACTGCTCAATGCAATGAAGAGTGTAACTCTGGGAGAGGAAGTCACACAGTACAAAAACAGTTTCTCAGAAAGCTTCTTTTTAGCTTTCATCTGAGGATATTTCGTTTTTCACCATAGGCCTCAATGAGCTCTCAAATATCCTATTGCAGACTCCACAAAAAGCGTGTTATCAAACTTCTTAATGAAAACAACAGTGTAACTCTGTGAGATAAATTCGTAAATCACAAAGTGGTTTCACAGAAAACTTGTTTCTAGTTCTTATGTGAGGATATTTCCCTTGTCACCATAGGCTTCAATGCGACCCAAAATATCCCTTCTCAGATTCCCAGAAAACAGTGCAACAGTGCATACTGTTCCATGAAAAGAATGGTGTAACTCTGTGAGACGAATTCACATATCAGCAAGATGTTTCTCAGAAAACGTCTTTCTAGTTTTTATCTGAGGATATTTCCTTTTTCACCATATTCCTCAATGCACTCATGAATATCTGGAGGGAAATTAAATGGAAAAGTGTTAGCAAACTTCTCCATGAAAAGAAAGGTGTAACTCTGCGAGATGAATTCATACATCACGAAGAATTTTCTCAGAGCTTCTTTCTAATTTTTATCTGACGATATGTCCTTTATCACCATAGACTTCAATGTGATCTAAAATATCCCTTCTCAGATTCCCCAAAAACAGTGCTACTAAACTATTCCATGAAAAGAATGGTGTAACTCTGTGAGATGAATTCACATATCACAAAAGCGTTTCTCAGAAATATTCTTTCTAGTTTTTATCTGAGGGATATTTCCTTTTTCACCATTATCCTGGTGGCACTCCCGAATATCCCATTGCAGTTTAAATGAAGAAAATGGTAGCAAATATGTCTTTGAGATGAATTCACACATCACAAAGCAGTTTCACAGTAAGTTTCTTTTTGGTTTTATCTGACGATATTTCCTGTGTCTACGTAGGATTCAATGCACTCCCAAATATCCTAGTGCAGATTCCACAAAAACAGTGTTATCATACCGCTCAATGAAAAGAATGGTGTAACTATGTAACATGAATTCACACATTCTAAAACTATTTCTCAGAAGCATACTTTCTAGTTTTTATCTGAGAAAATTTCCTTTTTCACTATAAGCCTCAATGTGCTCCAGATTATCTCATTGCAGATTCCATTAAAACAATTTTAGCAAACTCCTCCAGTAAAGGAAAGGTGTAGCTCTGCAGGATGAATTCACAAATCACAAAAAAACTTTCTAAGAAAGCATTTTTCTAGTTTTTTCCAGAGGACATTTCCTATGTCAACATCAACTTCAATGGGATACAAATACCCATGAATACAATTGTTAAACTCTATGAGATGAATTCACAAATCACAAAGCAGTTTCTCAGAAAGTTTCTTTCTAGTTTTTATCTGAGAATATTTCCTTTGCCACCAAAGAGTTCAATGCAGTCCCAAATATCTTATTGCAGATTCCACAAAAACAGTGTGAGCAAACTGCTGAATGAAAAGAACAATGGAACTCGGTGAGATGAATTCACACATCACAAAGCAGTTTCTCAGAAAGCTTCTTTTAAGTTTTTATCTGAGGATATTTTCTTTGTCACCATAGGCTTCAATGCACTCACAAATATCCCACTGCAGATTCCACAAAAGCAATGCTAACTAACAGCTCAATGAATAGAACGGTGTAACTCTGTGAGATGAAATCACATTACAGAATTCGGTTTCTTAGAAAGTTTCTTTCTAGTTTTTATTTGAGGATATTTCCTTATTCACTATAGACCTCAATACAATCCCAAATATCCCTTTGCAAATTCCACGAAAACAGTGTTAGCAAAGTGCTAAATCAAAAGAACAGTGTAGCTCTGTGAGATGAAATCACACATCACAAAGCAGTTTCTCACAAAGTTTCTTTCTAGTTTTTATCTGAGTATACTCCCTTTTTCTCTATAAGCATCAATGTGCTAGCAAATATTCCTTTACAGATTCCAAGAAAACGGTGCAAGAAAACTGCTCCATGAAAAGAGAGGAGTAACTGTGAGATGAATTCACACATTCCAAAGAACTTTCTCAGAAAGCTGTTTTCTAGTTTTTATCTGAGGATATTTCCTTTGTCACCACGGACTGCAATGCGTTCCAAAATATCCCTTCTAAGATTCCCGAAAAACAGTACTAACAAACAGCTACATGAAAAGGATCGGGTAACTCTGTGAAATGAATTCACACATCAGAAAGGGTTTTCATAGAAAGCTTCTTTCTAGTTTTTATAAGAGGATATTTCTTTTGCCACCTTCAGCTTCAAAGCGCTCCAAAATAACCCTTTGCAGATTCCACGAAAACAGTGTTAGCAAACTGCTCAATGAAAACAATGGTGTAAATCTGTGAGACGAATTCACACATCACAAAGCAGTTTCTCACAAAGCTTCTTTCTAGTTTTTATCTGAGGATATTTCGTCTCCCACCATAGGCCTCAATACGCTCCCAAACGTCCCTTTGTAGATTCCACGAGAAGAGTGTTAGCAAATTGCTCAATAAAAAGAACGTTGTAATTTTGTGACATGAATTCACACATCACACAGCAGTTTTTCAGAAATGTTCTTTTTGGTTTTTATCTGAGGATAATTCCTTTGTCACCTTAAGCTTCAATGCACTCCCAAATATCCTATTGCAGATATTAAGAAAACAGTGCTATCTAACAGCTAATTAAAAGAACTGTGTCACTATGTGAGATGAATTCACACATCACAAAGCAGTTTCTCAGCAAGCTTCTTTCTAGTATTTACCTAAAGATATTTCCTTTTTCGGGGGCGGAGCAAGATGGCCCAATAGAAACAGCTCGAGTCTCCATCTCCCAGCGCGAGCGACACAGAAGACCAGTGATTTCTGCATTTTCAACTGAGGTACTGGCGTCATCTCACTCGGAAGTGCCGGACAATAAGTGCTGGTCAGCTGCTGCAGCCTGACCAGCGAGAGCTGAAGCAGGGCAAGGCATCATTTCACCTGGGAAGTGCAAGGGGGAAGGGAGTCCCTTTTCCTAGCCAGGGGAACTGAGACACACACAACACCTGGAAAATCGGGTAACTCCCACCCCAATACTGCACAGTAAGCACACCAGCACACCAGGAGAATATATCCCATACCTGGCCGGGAGAGTGCCAGGCCGACGGAGCCTCCCTCCTTGCTAACACAGCAGTCTGTGGCAATCTAACCTCAAGGCAGCAGCAAGGCTGGGTGAGGGGCGTCCACCATCGCTGAGGCTTAAGTAGGTAAACAAAGCTGCTGGGAAGTTCGAACTAGGTGGAGCTCACAGCAGCTCAAGGAAACCTGCCTATCTCTGTAGACGCCACCTCTGGGGACAGCGCACAGCTAAAGGAGCAGAGGCCTGTGCAGATGCGGACAACTCTGTCTGTCAGCTTTGAAGAGAGCAGTGGATCTCCCAACACGGAGGCTGAGATCTGAGAAGGGACAGGCTGCCTGCTGAAGTGGGTCCCTGACCTCTGGGAAGCCTAAATGGGAGACATCGCCCACTAGAAGCAGACTGACACCCCACACCTCACACGGTGGAGTACACCCCTGAGAGGAAGCTTCCAAAGCAAGAATCAGACAGGTACAATCGCTGTTCAGCAATATTCTATCTTCTGCAGCCTCTGCTGCTGATACCCAGGCAAACAGGGTCTGGAGTGGATCGCAAGCAATCTCCAACAGACCTACAACTGAGGGTCCTGACTGTTAAGGATGCCTATACCAAAACCCCATGAGTACGTCACCATCATCAAAGACCAGAGACAGACAAAACCACAAAGATGGGGAAAAAGCAGAGCAGAAAAGCTGGAAATTCAAAAAATAAGAGCACATCTCCCCCTGCAAAGGAGCATAGCCCATCGTCAGCAACGGATCAAAGTTGGCCTGAGAATGACTTTGACGAGATGAGAGAAGAAGGCTTCAGTCCATCAAACCTCTCAGAGCTAAAGGAGGAATTACGTACCCAGCGCAAAGAAACTAAAAATCTTGAAAAAAGAGTGGAAGAATTGACAGCTAGACTAATTAATGCAGAGAAGGTCATAAACGAAATGAC
>NW_022314825.1:0-12473 GCF_002776525.5 Piliocolobus tephrosceles
TGCCCACTGTGTTCCTCCACTACATCATTCCTCTGTCAAGGTGCCTGTCAGGCTGACCAGGCTGGAAGCCCCTGGAGCACAGGAGGATCTTACTCATTTGTGTCCCATCCTCTCCCTCCCACTAGTGCCCACTAGGAATTGGCCCATGATGGGAGTTCAAACAGTCTGATCAATGAAGAATATAAAAACTTAATGAGAGGTGGTAGCTGAAACCAAATTGAATAGATTTTATTCAAATCAGAGTGATTTTCCTCCTTTGATACCTTCCAGAAGTGTGATGCTTACCTTGGTTATAACCATTTCTCAAAAACCAAACTTGCAGCTCACTCTTGTCCCTGAGATTCATCATTAATCACATGTACTGGCATGTGGGTCACATGAAAAAAACTTTTTTCCATCTAACTTATTCCACCTAACTCCCCAGAAAGATCGCATTTAATGAGTTTTAATGAAGAATCTTTAGTCAAAATGTACCTTGCTGCATGTGTAAAGCAGAGCAGGTGTTTTGTTTTCTTCAAGAGAAGAAAACCTAACACTGACATTCAAAGGAACTTCAGATCCATCACAGGTGTGGATGCCTGTGACACCCACAGAACATTTACATGTGATGTGGTGCATGCAGGTGTTTTTCAGATATTCGGCTTAACTTTGTTGTTTATCTTTATTCCTAAATCTAATCCATGCCACAAGAGCTTTAAAGGATTATTTCAAAAATTAGTTCTATCAAGATCTCAGCTAAGTTGTAGTGCCCGTTTTGTGCAAAAATTATAACCCAAATTAAAAGAAAATAAAGCACTCCTGACAATACATTTCCTAACAATATGTGAGGCAACTATTTTTAAAGAGCACCTTGAAAAGTGAAGAGGGAATTCTGAAATAAGCATCTTTAATCTCCTGATTAACTTCTATTTTACAACTTGATTTTAGCAAAATAGAAGTTAATCTCCTGATTAACTTCTATTTTACAACTTGATTTAGCAAGAATTTAGATGCTAACATGTCTGATCATTATTACCCAAGCATCAAAATAGAGGGTAAAATGAGGGAAATGACTGTTCCAAGTATCGTGCAAAGTTAGCAAGGGGAAATCAGGGCTCTCAGCATCAACACCCTTTAACAGCAGAATGGATTCCTTTGAGCCTGTCTAGAATGCTCACTGAGCTGGTCAGGCCTTTCCTTTCCCTGTCTATGAGGCTCTTTTCTGGAGAGCTGTTTATTAAGCAGATTGTCTGCAGATTACAGAGTTGGGGGCGCTAATGAGGAAATTCAGGTTACCTGTTTTGCTGCATATCAGCTTCCATGACTAAAGAAGGCTTGACTAATATAAAATGTGGAGATAATTTGTGACTTTTGTTCATCTGTGTTACCCTTCATGCACGATGCAAATTAATACCTTGCCTGACAAAAGGCTACAGCGTATTTCCTTAGATAACTGACCTATCTGGAAGACAGCTCTCCCAGAAATAATGAAAGTAGTTACCTATTCTTTGGTTCAAGATTTCTTGAGTGAATTCCACCCCTTATCACAGATCTGATGTACGCTGGGTGGGCAAAACTGATTCTCCTCCCATCTTGGCTTTCCTTCTGTGGCCATTTAAATTTAAATTCTACAATAAAGACAAAAGAGTCAAAATGGCACCACACTGTTTTATTTAAACCTGCAGACAATATAAAGAGGTAAGGACTTCTGACGCCAAACCATGCAAGTAATAACAAAAGAACAGAAAAAAATATTAACAACAAAAAGAAAATCATTAAAAACAAAAAAACAAAGTACTTCACATTTCACAGCAGTGCTTTGGCAGTACTGGCAAACATTTCTGGTCAACTGCTTCCAACAGCAGGGATATGAAGAAACCCCCAGATCTTAGCAAAAGTATAACCACATTTTCTCCCTGATAGCTTACATTCCAAGTCATTCCATACCATACGGCTCCACTCCACAGTTTTATAAACCTGATCTTAAGATGTAACTAGGTATTATGTGTGCTCACAATGAAAACTAACTAAAAACAAAACAGAGGGTAGCAGACAAGTAAACAAAGTTTCCAGTAAGGCATCAGGAGATCACTGCTGGCTGGGCCCTTACTTTAACAGCTTAAAGAAGTTTTGATTTTTATTTCTCAGCAAACCCAATATTCAGAAGCTTTACCAGCAGACTCAAGTCAAAGGTTTTAAATACAGTTCAGCTCTCCCTTTTTTTTTTTTCTTGGTAAATATTTCATATAAAACATGAAATCAAGTTCTACTTTATTTTAAAAAACTGAATATTTTAATAGTAAAAATATATGTTTATATTTCTCTTTTTAAAAAGACATTTAATAACAATACTTCATAAGACCGATTTAACTCCCCCTCCCACTCTCCCTCCCCGCCCCCCCCCCGCCCCCCGCCACCAGTTGTCCACCCTGGCAGAGATACATTAAGGCAAAGGCTCCTGGAGAGGTACGTTCACCTTGGCTGTGGGCTGGAGACTCAAGGTGAACACACTCTGCTCCTTGCAGGGTCAACAGAAAGGCTTCTCCCTCATGTTCACTGAGCCATCCTGCATCCCAAAGTAGACTCTCTCAGCCATGTTGATGAATAGGCCTGTGTCCACCACACCTGCAGGACAAAGGACAGAAAGAAACATTAATGTTTCAGTCTCCCAAAGCAAAATCAAAGACTGCAGGGTCACTAGCAGCAACTGTCATACACAGCATTGGACGAATGACAAATCTAAAGCCTTTCTCTCCCACACAGCAATGAAAAGACATTCTGATTATCTTCATTTCTTCTTGCCACCTCTTTCTCCCCTCCCACTTTGGCCTTTTTTCTGTACCCAAACATGCTAAGCTTTGTCCTGCCCTGAGGCCTTTTTCATGCTGTTCCCTCTGCCTGGGCCAGTCATTGTCAAGCACTTCAAGGGGCTGGCTCGTCTCTGTCCTTCAGACATATCAGATGGCAAGTCATCCTCTAGAGACCCTCCATGACTACTCCAACCAAGGAGCCCCACTACCAGTTATTTTCAATCACACCACCAGCCTTGAAAGAGTTCCTCAGAATGGGAGGAAATATTGGCAAAGCACATACCTGACAAAGGACTCATATCAAAAATATAAACAATTTATAAATCATCAAGAAAAAGACAGAATCCCCATAGAAAAATGGGCAAAAGACTGAACAAGTACCTCATAAAAGAAGCTATCCAAAATGGCCGATAAACATTTTAAAAGATGCTCAAATTCATTCACTGAAAGGAAATACAAATTAATATTACAAGACATCACTACACATACACTGGAGTGAGCGTAATGAAATTTTGCTGGGATGCAAAGACACTCATACACATTGATGGTGAAAGCTGAGCTGGCAAAAGCACTTTGGAAATGTTGTGAATACATCTTCCAAAGCTGAACGTATTCATACCTAACCACTCAGCAATTCTACTCCTAGGTATACCACTGTTAGGCATACATATGGTCATCAAAAGACATGTGTAAGATGTTCATAGTGGCGCTTTTCCTGTTAGCTAAAAACTGATAATACCCAAATGTCCATCAAGAGTAGAATAGAGGCTGGGTACGGTGGCTCATGCCTATAATCCCAGCACTGTGGGAATGAAGCCCAGGAGTTCAGTGGAGCTCCAGATGGAGCTGATGGAGCCCAGGAGTTTGAGACCAGTCTGGGCAACATAACATAGAGATGGCAGCTCTACAAAAAAACACAAAAATTAGCCAAACATGCCGGCACATTCCTGTAGTCCCAGCTACTCGGGAGGCTGAGGTGGGAGGATCGTCTGAGCCCAGGAGCAGAGGGTGCAGTGAGCCATGATTATGACACCATACTCCAGCCTGGGTGACAGAGCAAGATCCTGTCTCCAAAAAAACAAAGAAAGAGAAAAAACTAAAAGAGTAGAATAGATATAAACTTTTTTTCACACACATACAGATGATGGAATATGATTCAGCAGTGAAAATTAACAACTACACACAACCTTTACCAAGAATATTTACATATACACACACATACTTCAATGATATAACACTTTAACTGTAAGAGAAAAGGTATAATGAACCAGGTATGCATGGAAACAGACACCTGCACACACTGCTGGTAGAAGAGTAAGTGAATACAAGCTACAGACAGCAATGTGGTACCATCTAACAAAAATCACAGACACATTAATCCTTTCATCCTGTGATTCCGTGCTAGCAAAAATCTGCAAACATAAATGATCACTAGTGGTGATCCAGTTAAGTAATAATGTTACATAGCTAAAGTGGAATACATTCAGTTATTCAGAAAAAAAGAAAAAGGAACAAGGAAGCTCTTTTATAAGCCAATGTGTAATAATCTCCAAGATAGGCAAAGCAGGAAACAGAACATGTATAAAGCAGGCTATCACTAGTGTAAAAAGGGGTGGGGCGGGAGGAGTTTCAATCTGTGTGTTTATGAAAGTCTATCTCAAAGGCCACCCAATTTTGGTAACACTGGCTGCCTCCAGGTAGGGTATCTAGTTGGTTGGAAAAGTGGCAAAGAGGACTTGCCATTCTTTAACTCATAATTTTAAACTACACAAATCCAAAATGATAAACACAATGAAAACTTGCAGGAAAATGGCGGACAGGAGACAGGACTAATGTGCAGCGCCCACTTGGACAGACAAAACAGTGTGTGGGGAGGCACATTTTGAACTTGTGCTCCAAGAACTGCCATAGGAACATACCAGGAAAACCAAAAGAATTCACAGACCCTTTGAAAGAAGTGGCTTGCTGCTGTAAACTCCACAAGACAGCCAAAAAACTGTGAGTTCCCAAAGTGTGAGAGGGGGAAAAGTCGGCTTCTGAACATACATCCCCGCTGGGGAACCTGAAAAATCCAGATCACAGAAGACAGATTTACCCTTACCTAGAGCCGAAATGGATTTAGAGAGCTGAGCAAGCTATAAAAGTAGAAACAGCAGCAGGAAGAGCCCTGTAGACACTCCCAATTCCCAGCTTGAGCCCAGAGAAGCCATCCCTGGCTTTATCTCACAGGGATCCTTGGGGAAGAAAACGCAGCCAGCGGAACTGGGGAGGGGCCACAGGGTGAAGGAAGCTTCTAGCTGAACTTTGTAATAATTTCAACTGAGCACAAATTTTCCCGAGAAGAATCCGGTAGGGGACAAATGGGAAGTGCAGATATAAATGAAGAAGCCACAGCCGAAGGTGCAGGCAGGCAGGGAGGGGCGAGGCCTGAGAGGCCTGCTTGCTTTCTCAGTAGGGAGGCCTGTAGCCTGGGCAAGATCTCAGCCCTGCTCACCATGGTGGGGCATGGCAGGAGTGAAACTGGCCTTGCTGGCTGTGTGGCAGCTGGGTAGGGTCTGTCACTGCTGGCTTTCCCCTACTTCCCTGGCAGCCTGTATGACACAGAAGAGGCAGCCATAATCCCCCTGGGAACATAACTCCATTGACCTGAGAACTACCCTCCAACCCCCTCCCCAGTGGCCACAGCAAGCTCCGCCCAAGGGAAGTCTGACTCAGACCCACCTAACTCTGCCCTAACCTGATGGTTTTTCTCTACCTGCCGTGGTAGCCAAAGACAAAAGACATAAACTCTTGGGAGTTCTATGGCCCTGCCCATTACCTAAGAAACCAAAATTCTTATCCTGGTCAACACAGACAAGCTTGTATCCCCACTATACTACCGCAGCTGATGCTTTCTTGAAAGCACCACCTCCTGGCTGAAGGCCAACCAACTCAAGCCACTACAGAAACTCGTAACAGAACAACCCTGCTCCAAAAAGGGGAAAACAACAGCTAATTCCACTGCCTGCAACATCCTGGCTAACCAGAGATCCTGAGTCTGTCCACATGACTTCACTGCTAGCATAAATCAGCATTCAAGAAAATAGGTGTACTAAACAAAAATACAACCAGGGACTCCCACAGAGTCCACTTCACTCTCCTGCTACCTCCACCAAAGCAGGTGCTGGTATCCACAGCTCAGAGACCTAAAGACAGATCACATCACAGGACTTTCTGCAGACATTCACCAGTACCAGCCTGGAGCCTGGTAGCCCCACTGGGTGGCTACACACAGAAGGGCACAACCACTGCAGTCCAGCTCTCAAGAATCCTTATCCTTAGGGGAAGATGAAGAGCACCCCATCAAGGGATCACTCCATTGGACAAAAGAATCTGAACAGTAGCCCTTGGGTTCTAGATCTTTCCAATGAAACAGTCTACTCAAATGAGAAGGAACTAGAAAACAAATTCTGGTAATATGACAAAACAAGGTTCTATAGCACCTCCAAAAGATCACACTAGCTCTCCAGCAACAGATCCAAACCAAGAAGAAATCTCTAAATTGTCAGATAAAGAATTCAGAAGGTTATTAAGCTACTCAAGGAGGTACCAGAGAAAGGTGAAAACCAACTTAAAGAAAATTTTAAAAGACTCCAGAGAAACAGATGTCATAAAGAAAAGGCAATCAAACTTCTGGAAATGAAAGACACACTTGAGAAATGCAAAATACACTAGGAAATTTCAACAACAGACTAGAATAGGTAGAAAAAAAAGAACTTCAGAGCTCGAAGACAAGGCTTTCAAATTAACCTAATCCAAGAAAGACAAAGAAAAAAATAAAAAAAAAATGAACAAAGCCTCCAAGAAATTTGGGATTATGTTAAACAACCAAACATAAGAATAACTGATATTCCTGAGGAAGGAGAGAAATCAAAAAGTTTGGAAAACTTATTTGAGGGAATAACTGAGGAAAACTTTCCTGGTGTTGCTAGAAATCTAGATATCCAAATAAAAAAGCTTGAAGAACACTCAGGAAATTCATTACAAAAAGATCACCACCACCTAGGCATATAGTCATTGGGTCATCTAAAGTAAGACAAAGGAAAGAATCTTGAAAGCTGTCAGGCAAAAGCATTAGGTAACCTATAAAAGAAAGCCTATCAAATTAACAGCAGATTTCTCAGCAGAAGCCCTACAAGCCAGAAGGGATTGGGGTCTTATCTTTAGCCTCCTTAAACTAATTATCAGCCAATATCCAGCAAAACTACACTTCATAAATGAAGGAGAGATACAGTCATTTTCAGACAAACAAATGCTGAGAGAATTCGCCACTACCAAGCTAGCCCTACAAGAAATGCTAAAATGAGTTCTAAATCTTGATACAAAACTCACAATAAACCTAAATAGAACCTCCTTAAAGCATAAATTTCACAGGGCCTATGAAACAATATCACAGTGCAAAAAAAAACAAGGTATCCAGGAGACAACTACCATGATGAATAAAACAGCACCTCACATCTCAGTATTAACGCTGAATGTAAACTGCCTAAATGCTCTACTTAAAAGGTACACAATGGGCCGGGCTCAGTGGGAGGCCAAGGCAGGTGGATCACCTGAGGTCAGGAGTTTGAGACCAGCCTGGCCAACATGGTGAAACCTTGTCTCTACTAAAAATACAAAAAAATTAGCCAGGCTTGGTGGTGGGCGCCTGTAATCCCAGCTACTCGGGAGGATGAGGCAGGAGAATCGCTTGAACCTGAGAGGCGAAGGTTGCAGTGAGCCAAGAATATGCCATTGCACTCCAGCCTGGGCAACAAGAGTGAAACTCCGCCTCAAAAAAATAAAAAGATACACAATGGCAGAATGCATAAAAATCTACCAACCAAGCATCTGTTGTCTTCAAGAGACTCACCTAACACATAAGGATTCACATAAACTTATTGTAAAGGGGTGGGAAAAGATATTCCATGCAAATAGAAACCAAAAGCAAGCAGGAGTAGCTATTCTTCTATCAGACAAAACAGACTTTAAAGCAACAAGTTAGAAAAAACAAAGAGGAACATTATATAATGATACAAAGATCAGTCCAACAGGAAAATATCACAATCCTAAATATATATGCACCTAACACTAGAGCTTGCAAATTTATAAAACTGTTACTACTAGACCTAAAAAATGAGATAGATGGCAATACAATAATAGTGGGGAACTTCAGTACTCCACTGACAGCACTAGACAGGTCATCAAGACAGAAAGTCAACAAATAAATAATGGACTTAAACTATACCCTGGAGCAAATGGACTTAACAGATATCTACAGAACATTCCACCTAACAAGTACAGAATATATGTTCTTTTCATCAGCATGGAACATTCTCCAACATGACAGGCTACAAAACAAGTCTCAATAAATTTTTTAAAAATCTAAATTATATCAAGTATTCTCGCAGACCACAGTGGAATAAAACTGGAAATCAACTCCAAAAGGAACCCTCAAAACTACAAAAATACATGGAAATTAAATAATCTGCTCCTGAATGATATCTGGGTCAACAATGCAATCAAGATGGAAATTTAAAAATTATTTGAACTGAATAATAATATAGATACAACCTATCAAAACCTCTGGGATACAGCAAAAGCAGTGCTAAGAGGAAAGCTCATAGCCTTAAATGCCTAAACCAAAAACTCTGAAAGACTACAAATAGATAATCTGAGGTCACACTTCAAGGAACTAGAGAAACAAAAACAGACCACACTCAAACCCAGCAGAAGAAATAACTAAGAGCAGAACTAAAGGAAATTGAAACAAAAAATACAAAAAAGATAAATGGAACAAAAAGCTGGTTCTTTGAAAAGATAACATTGATAGACCAATAGTGAGATTAACCAAGAAAAGAAGAGAGAAGATCCAAATAAGCTCAATTACAAATGAAACGGGAGATATTACAACCAATACCACAGAAATACAAAAGATCATTCAAGGCTACTATGAACACCTGTATGTGCATGAACTAGAAAATGTGGAAATATACAAGTCTCTTAGATTAAAGCAGGAAGAAACAGAAACTATGAACAAATCAATAACAAGCGGCGACATTGAACCAGTAATTTTAAAAACTGCCAACAAAAAAACAGTCCAGAACCAAATGGATTCACAGCTGAATTCTATCAGACATTCAAAGAATTGGTAGCAATCCTATTGAAACTATTCCAAAAGATAGAAAAAAAAAAAAGGGAATCCTCTCTAAATCATTCTATGAAGCCAGTATTACCCTAATACCAAAACCAGGAAAGATCATAACAAAAAAAGAAAACTACAGACCAATATCCCTGATGGACATAGATACAAAAATTCTCAACAAAATACTAGCTAACCAAATCCAACAGCATATCAAAAAGATAATACACCATAATCGAGTGGGTTTCATACAAGGGATGCAGGGATGGTTTAACATATGCAAGTCAACAAATGTGATAGAACACATAAACAATTAAAAACAAAAATCATGGCCGGGCGCGGTGGCTCAAGCCTGTAATCCCAGCACTTTGGGAGGCCGAGACGGGCGGATGACGAGGTCAGGAGATCGAGACCATCCTGATTAACACGGTGAAACCCCGTCTCTACTAAAAATACAATAACTAGCCGGGCGAGGTGGCGGGCACCTGTAGTCCCAGCTACTCCGGAGGCTGAGGCAGGAGAATGCGTAAACCCGGGAGGCAGAGCTTGCAGTGAGCTGAGATCCGGCCACTGCACTCCAGTCTAGGCGACAGAGCGAGACTCTGCCTCAAAAAAAAAAAAAAAAAAAACATATGATCATCTCAATAGATGCAGAAAAAGCATCTGTCAAAATCTAGCATCCCTTTATTTTTAAAACCCTCAGCAAAATCAACATAGAGGGGACATACCTAAAGGTAATAAAAAGCCACCTATGACAAACCTACAGCCAGTATTATACTGAAAGGGGAAAAGCTGAAAGCATTCCCCCTGAGAACTGGAACAAGACAAGGATATCCACTTTCACCACTTCTATTCAACACACTACTGAAGTCCTAGCCAGAGCAATCAGACAAGATGAAGAAAGGGCATCCAAATCAGTAAAGAGGAAGTCAAAAGGTTGCTCTTCACTAATAATAAGATCATATATACCTAGAAAACCCTCCGGACTCATCCAAAAAGCTCTTAGATCTGATAAATGAATTCAGTAAAGTTTCAGGATACAAAATCAATGTGCACAAATCAGTGGCACTGCTATACACCAAAACAGCAACCAAGTAGAGAATCAAATCAAGAACTCAACCCCTTTTATGACAGCTGCAAAAAAAATAAAATACTTAGAAGTATACCCAATCAAGGAGGTGAAAGATCTCTACAAGGAAAACTACAAAACACTGCTGAAAAAAACCACAAACAACACAAACAAATGGGACACATCTCATGCTCATGGATGGGTAGAATCAATATTGTGAAAATGACCATATACTGCCAAAAGCAATCTACAAATTCAGTGCCATTCCCATCAAAACACCGCCATCATTCTGCACAGAACTAGAAAAAAACAATCCTAAAATTCATATGGAAACAACAAAGAGCCCACATAGCCAAAGCAAGACTAAGCAAAAAGAACACATCTGGAGGCATTACATTACCTGACTTCAAACTACACTAGAAGGTCATAGTCACCAAACAGCATGGTACTGGTATAAAAACACGCATATAGACCAATGGAATAGAATAGAGAAGCCAGAAATAAAGTCAAATACTTACAGCCAACTGATCTTCAACAAAGCAAACAAAAACATCAAGGGGGAAAGGACACCCTATTCAACAAATGGTGCTGGGATAACTGGCAAGCCATATGTAGAAGAATGAAACTGGGTCGGGCGCAGTGGCTCAAGCCTGTAATCCCAGCAGTTTGGGAGGCCGAGACGGGTGGATCACAAGGTCAGGAGATCGAGACCATCCTGGCTAACACGGTGAAACTCCGTCTCTACTGAAAAAAATACAAAAAAACTAGCCAGGCGATGTGGCGGGCGCCTGTAGTCCCAGTTACTCGGGAGGCTGAGGCAGGAGAATGGCGTAAACCCGGGAGGCGGAGCTTGCAGTGAGCTGAGATCTGGCCACTGCACTCCAGCCTGGGTGACAGAGTGAGACTCCATCTCAAAAAAAAAAAAAAAAAAGAAGAAGAAGAATGAAACTGGATCCTCATCTCTTACACAAAATCTCAAATCAAGATGGATCAAAGACTTAAACCGAAGACTTGAAACTATAAAAACTCTAGAGGACAACATTGAAAAAACCCTTCTGGATACTGGCTTAGGCAAAGATTTCATGACGAAGAACCCAAAAGCAAATGGAACATAAACAAAAATAAATAGGTGGGACTTAATTAAAATAGGGAGCTTCTGCACAGCAAAAGGAACAGTCAAGCAGAGTAAACAGACAATCCACAGAGTGGGAGAAAATTTCCACAATCTACACATCTGAAAAAGGACTAATATCTAGAATATATAACGAACTCAAATTAGCAAGAAAAAAAATCCCATCAAAAAGTGGGCCAAGGACATGAACAGACAATTCTCAAAAGAAGACATACAAATGGCCAACAAACATATGAAAAAATGCTCAACATTACTAATGATCAGGGAAATGCAAATCAAAACCACGATGTGATACCACCTTACTCCCGCAAGAATCAAAAAATAATAGATGTTGGCGTGGATGCAGTGAAAAGAGAATACCTCCACACTGCTGGTGGGAATGTAAACTAGTACAACCACTATGGAAAACCGTGTGAAGATTCCTTAAAAAACTCAAAAGTAGAACTACCATCTGAGGGGGTGGAGCAAGATGGCCGAATAGGAACAGCTCCAGTCTCCATCTCCCAGCGCCAGCGACACAGAAGACCGGTGATTTCTGCATTTTCAACTGAGGTACTGGGGTCATCTCACTCGGGAGTGCCGGACAATCCGTGCGGGTCAGCTGCTGCAGCCTGACCAGCGAGAGCTGAAGCAGGGCGAGGCATCGCCTCACCTGGGAAGCGCGAGGGGGAAGGGAGTCCCTTTTCCTAGCCAGGGGAACTGAGACACACAACACCTGGAAAATCGGGTAACTCCCACCCCAATACTGCGCTGTAACACCGGCACACCGGAGAATATATCCCACACCTGGCCGGGAGGGTCCCACGCCCACGGAGCCTCCCTCCTTGCTAACACAGCAGTCTGCGGCAATCTAACCGCAAGGCAGCAGCGAGGCTGGGGGAGGGGCGCCCGCCATTGCTGAGGCTTAAGTAGGTAAATAAAGCCGCTGGGAAGCTCAAACTGGGTGGAGCTCACAGCAGCTCAAGGAAACCTGCCTGTCTCTGTAGACTCTGCCTCTGGGGACAGGGCTCAGCTAAAGCAGCAGAGGCCTGTGCAGACGCGAACAACTCTGACAGCTTTGAAGAGGGCAGTGGATCTCCCAACACGGAGGTTGAGATCTGAGAAGGGGCAGGCTGCCTGCTCAAGTGGATCCCTGACCCCTGAGTAGCCTAACTGGGAGACATCCCCCACTAGGGGCAGTCTGACACCCCACACCTCACAGGGTGGAGTACACCCCTGAGAGGAAGCTTCCAAAGCAAGAATCAGACAGGTGCACTCGCTGTTCAGCAATATTCTATCTTCTGCAACCTCTGCTGCTGATACCCAGGCAAACAGGGTCTGGAG
>NW_022314826.1:0-3939 GCF_002776525.5 Piliocolobus tephrosceles
GGCAGTTCTGTCTAAGGGCCTCCCCGGGTGTTAGATGTCAGTAAGTGACACCTGTGTGCAGATCTTATGTGATGAGAGATACAGTGGGGGAAACCAAAGCTTGTGGAGTCTGTGGGTTCTGGACTTGGGGATGTGTGCACCTGTGTACTTGGTGATGGGTGTGATATCTGAAATGAGTGTGCACGTGTGTCACATGTTTGCATGGGTGGTGAGTGTATTTAGCAGGTGTGTGTGGAGTGAGCATGTTCATGCGTGTGTCGTGTCTATTTGAGGGCATGTGAAGTGTGTACACGAATGACATTTGTGAGTGTATTTGAGGGTGTGTATTGAGTGCATCGATGCGTTTGTCTGTATGGTATTCTGTGAAGGGGTGGCATGTGTGGAGTAAGCATGCACACGTGTGTGCTGTGTGTGGGGTTTCTGCCTGATCTTCCTCTGAGTGTGCTCCTGGGCCCTTCTGTCCTGGCAGCTTTACAATGTGGTGTGTCTTTGATTCCGGAAGTTTGTGGAACCCGATTCTGAAGCCGTGACCACAGACTTGCAGCCCTGGAGGACGCTGGCCCATCAAGCCGGCATGAGGATCTCGGTGCTGGCCTCTCCCTGGGCTGGGCTCTGTCCACAGCAGAGCATGTCTGATGATTGTGCTGTGCGGGTCTGTGGCTCCCCAGCCTCGAGTCGGCCCTCGGTTCTGTCCCACCTCTGTTTTTCTTGCTGAGGGGCTGCTGGAAATATTGCCTGGGATGATGTTTTCACCCCGAGGTTGCTTCTCCAGCTGCTCAGGTGCTGGCTGCCTGAACCCTGCTGGTGTTCTGGGTAGACAAGGCTGGCGTGGGGACATCCCTGGGCACCTGCGGGAAGGCAGGTTTAAGAAGTGTCTGAGGTGAGTGCCTTTTTTTTAGGAAGTGGCTTTTTTTTTTAGGAGATGTCAGAGGTGAGCGTGCCCCCGGGGTCTCCTCCCTGGAACTCCAGCCTTCCTGGTGAGACGAGAGTTTCTTTAGAGTGCCGTAATCGTGCCCTCCTCATCAGGCAGTTTCACCAACATGTGCTTTGGGAGGAGTGGATTCTTCTGGTCATGGGCGTGGTGCTGACACCACCCGCATGGTGGCCCCTCCTATCCCTGATAAGCTGACCCAGAGAGGGTCCTCAGCTGCAGACTGGACGGTGGCCACCTTGGCATGTGGGGCCACCTGGTGCCTCCTGAAGAACAGCCACTGGCCTTTACCTTAGATGTTCACGTCCAAACCAGCTCCAGAGTTTGCGATGAAAACTCCCAGCCCAGTTGAACTCCTTAGTTCAGCTTGGCACAGAACCTTGGAAAACAGCAGTTCTGTTCTGGGTCTTCCTTCAGAATTGAGTTCCATTCCAGGGAAGGGAGTGGAGGAGCCGTGATGTCAGCTGCAGCCTCCTGTGCCTCCCACTCGAGCTGAGGGCCATCTCTCTCCTGGGTTTCTCCCTGTCACGTTCCCTGGTGATGTGCTTTCTTTGCAGAGGTTGGCAACGGCTCGTTCCCTGGACTTCCTTGGGCCCCGTGCTTGACTCCTGTTCATTGAATGCCGTTAGGGTCTGGCCATCGCTGGCTTTGCTCTCCTTTAGCACCTTGTAGATGTCCACACGTGCTTCCACCCTCGCACCCTGTATGCAGCATAGGACTACCCAGGCCAGCGGCTGTGCTTTGCTGCAGGTCCCTTGCTGTAGCAGGGATGGGACACCCACCCCCTGCCGCATCTGGCCACTGACATCAGCAGAGGCTCGGCTGCCGTTAGGGATACCAGTCATGGGAAGACTGGCCTCCATGCAGATTCACAGAGCAAGGTGGTTCTCACAGAGAAGTCAGTGTCTTTTGCTTAACTCTGTAGCAAATGCCGTCTTATCTTTCACCACCAATTTATGTTTCTTAACAACACACCCATGGGGCAAAGTGCTGGTGATATTTGAACTGTAGCCTGGGGCTCTCGCTCCCATGGGACTCCTTGGGGAATTTTCTAGCAAGATCGTGTGTGTGCCCTTGCAGGGAGTTGTGTCTGCTGGGCACATCCCATTGTGTGGTAAGAATGGCTGAGGTCACACGCTCTGCCTGATGAGTGCCACTCACAGCTGCTGTCCACGCAGGGCCACGCTTGGGATCAGCTGCCTTCTTGTCAGTGCTACTTTGACTAATTGCCTGAGGCACCGTCAGAGTGACTTGCTATTTTGAGAAGCTAATTCAGGCTTCAGATGCCATCTAGGTAATGAGGAGAGAGTTCAGGAAAGCTGTATCTGAGCTCTAGCAGAGGTGGACTCTTCCATTCCAGCTGTCACTGCGTTTACACTCAGAGGAGCACACGGTCGGGTGTGTGGCTCAGGTGTCAGGGCTGTGCTGTTCCATGCACCCACAGAGGCAGCCTTTCACGACCAGAACTCGGACACGCTCAGGCAAAAATCAGCCTCTTGGGAGAGCTGCTTACCCACAGAATTCTTTTGTCATTAAGCGGTTGATGTCATTCTTTGAATGAGTGACAGTAATTCCCCACCTCAATGTGGGCTGCAGGGGAGATTCAGTTGGAAAAATAACCCATGAGGCTTTGTGCCTCTGGGAGTCCTGATGCCCCACCCACATTTTCGTTCTCATGCCCGGGATTGTCTAAGACAAAGGGCAAGTCTTAAAGCCTTACAGCATCTGAAGTCTTAGATCGCAATTAGAGAGAGACCCAGTACAGGTGGAACAGTGAAATCCTCAGAATTCTGCACTGGCCCTTCAAGAAGGCAGTTGTAGGCTCTTTGGACCCTTGACAGGTTTCTGTTCTCTGTCCTTCCTAAGCACAAAGATGGAAATTCTTCCGATTGTCTGTTTCTCTCCCCATCTCGGCTTCTACTAGAGCCCATGTTCACTTTTGAATATATCAACCAATTATTTTGGGAGGAAAAGAATCTGCCAAAGAAATGAAGTATAGCTTGGAATGGTTTAATCAAGCCTGTGTTTATTCAACAAAGTGCGCTGTTAAATTTCATCTGAAGTACTCAAGTGAAAATTTCCCAGTAGGTGTTAAACTTTGGTGTATAGACTCTCATGTGGCTCCCAGTCTCAAGTCCACACCCCCACTTCATGCTTTTACTCTTGGCTGAGTCCCATGGAGGCCGGTTAGGGAATCCTGCAGGATCAACCCTTGACCAGGACAGATTGACGGACGGACGGCTGGCTGGCTGGCTGGAGAATACTTTGCTTATGTCATTCAGAGACAAGCATTTCCTGAGTGCCTGCTGTGGGGGCTCGGCCAGGTCCTGCTGATGGTGCAGTGGTGTGAATCCAGCCCACAGTTCCTGCCCTCATGGAATTTGCAGCCTAGTGAGGACTGCAAGTCAAGTAACCACAAGGTAACTGTAGGGAGAGACAGCGGGGTGATTTCTATGAAGAGAGGACATGGGGTGCCCTGAGAGGCCCTGACAGAGGGAACTTTGCCATCCTAGAAACCAGGCGGTGTTTTTGTCAGGAAATGACATTTCCCTCTGGGTCAGAGCTGAGGAAGGTACCTGTGTGTGTCCCGTGGCCACTGTGACCCTGACCACACACCTGGGGCTGGAAAATAATACTCACACTCACACAGCTCTGGAGGGCAGGAGCCATGGGTTGAGGCCACAGTGTTTGCTCCAGGAGAGTCCCTCGTGGCCCATTCAGGTGCCCAGAGCTGCAGGCCTTGCACGCCTTGTTCCCTGGCTCCGCCTCCTCACATATGGGTGTGCAGCATCCTGCTCTAGGGCCTTCAGCCTCTGCACCCCTCATCTACCGATGCAGGTGGTGGCACTTAGGGCCCACCTGGGTAGTCCTCAGGATCCACCTTTATCACCGCATGAGAGAACATTCTCAGGTTTCAGACATTAGGACCAGGATTCCTTTGGGGGCCGCTCTCCCGCCCATCACTGTGCCTGAATGTGATGCACACAGCATCCAGCATATCCAGAGGC
>NW_022314827.1:0-9519 GCF_002776525.5 Piliocolobus tephrosceles
CTTTGAAGAAGCTACGAAAGGTTACTTTGGATCGCTCTGAGGCCTACACTGATAAAGGAAATATCATCAGTTAAAAACGAGAGAAAAGCTTTCTGAGAAATTTCTTTGTCATGTCTGAATTGATCTCACAGAGTTACAGCTTATATCTCAGGAAGCAGTTTCCAGCACTCTTTTCGTGGAAGCTGCACAGTGATTTTGGGAGCCAATTCAGCCCATTGTGGAAAAGCAAGTATTCTCAGAGAACAACTAGAGAATAGCTTTCTGAGAGATTGATTTCTGATGTGTGACTTCATCACACAGAGTTCCACCCTTCCTTCTTGGAACAGTTTGCTACGAGTCTTGTCGTGGATACTGGAATTTGATATTTTGGAGCTCATTGAGCGCTTTGGAGAAAAAGGATATATCCTCAGGCAGAGCCTGCAAAGAAGCCTTCTGAGAAACTGCATTGCGACGTGTGAATGCAACTCACAGAGTTACACGTTTGTCTTCAGCCAACAGTTTGCTAACACAGTTTTCTAGAAATCTGCATTGCGATATTTCTTAGCGCAGTGAAGCTAATGGTGACAGAGGAAATATTCTCATATGAAAACTAGAATGGAGCTTCCTTAGAAACTTCTGTTTGATGTGTGAATTCATCTCACAGAGTTACACTTAGGTTTCATGGAGCAGGCAGTTAACACTGTCTTTGAAGAAGCTACGAAAGGTTACTTTGGATCGCTCTGAGGCCTACGCTGATAAAGGAAATATCATCAGTTAAAAACGAGAGAGAAGCTTTCTGAGAAATTTCTTTGTCATCTCTGAATTCATGTCACAGAGTTACAGCTTATACCTCAGGAAGAAGTTTCCAGCACTCTTTTCGTGGAAGCTGCACAGTGATATTTGGGAGCCAATTCAGGCCCATTGTGGAAAAGGAAGTATTTGCAGAGAAAAACTAGAGAATAGATTTCTGAGAGATTGATTTCTGATGTGTGACTTCATCACACAGAGTTCCACCCTTCCCTTCTTGGAACAGTTTGCTAAGAGTCTTGTCGTGGATACTGCAATTTGATATTTGGGAGCTCATTGAGGGCTATGGAGAAAAAGGATGTAACCTCAGGCAGACACTGCAAAGAAGCCCTCTGAGTAACTGCATTGCGATGTGTGAATGCAACTCACAGAGTTACACGTTTGTATTCAGCCAACACAGTTTTCTGGAAATCTGCAATGGGATATTTCTTAGCGCAGTGAAGCTAATGGTGACAGAGGAAATATCTTCATATGAAAACCCGACGGAAGCTTCCTTAGAAACTTCTGTTTGATGTGTGAATTAATCTCACAGAGTTACACTTATGTTTCATGCAGCAGGCAGTTAACACTGTCTTTGCAGAAGCTACGAAAGGTTACTTTGGATCGCTATGAGGCCTAAGCTGATAAAGGAAATATCATCAGTTAAAAAGGAGAGAGAAGCTTTCTGAGGAATTTCTTTGTGATCTCTGAATTCGTCTCACAGAGTTACAACTTATACGTCAGGAAGCAGTTTCCAGCACTCTTTTCGTGGAAGCTGCGCAGTGATATTTGGGAGCCAATTCGGGCTCATTGTGGAAAAGCAAGAATCCTCAGAGAACAACTAGAGAATAGCTTTCTGAGAGATTGATTTCTGATGTGTGACTTCATCACACAGAGTTCCACCCTTCCGTTCTTGGAACAGTTTGCTAAGAGTCTTGTGGATTCTGCAATGTGACATTTCAAAGCTCATTGAGGGCTATGGTGAAAAAGGACATTTCCTCAGACAGACACTGGAAAGAAGCTTTCTGAGAAACTGCATTGCGATGTCTGAATGGAACTCACAGAGTTACACGTTTGTCTTCATCCAACAGTTTGCTAACACAGTTTTCTGGAAATCTGCATAGGGATATTTCTTAACGCAGTGAAGCTAATGGTGACAGAGGAAATATCCTCATATGAAAACTAGAAAGAAGCTTCCTTAGAAACTTCTGTTTGATGTCTGAATTCATCTCACGGAGTTACACTTATGTTTCATGGAGCAGGCAGTTAACACTGTCTGTGAAGAAGCTACGAAAGGTTACTTAGGATTGCTCTGAGGCCTAGGCTGATAAAGGAAATATCATCAGTTAAAAACGAGAGAGAAGCTTTCTGAGAAATTTCTTTTTGAAATCCTAATTCGTCTCACAGAGTTACAGGTTATACCTCAGGAAGCAGTTTCCAGCACTCTTTTCGTGGAAGCAGCACAGTGATATTTGGCAGCCCATTCGGGCCCATTGTGGAAAAGCCAGTATCCTCAGACAACAACTAGAGAATAGCTTTCTGAGAGATTGATTTCTGATGTGTGAATTCATCACACAGAGTTCCACCCTTCCCTTCTTGGAACAGTTTGCTAAGAATCTTGTCGTGGATTCTGTAATGTGATATTTCGAAGCTCATTGTGGGCTATGGTGAAAAAGGACATATCCTCAGAAAGACACTGGAAAGAAGCCTTCGGAGAAACTGCATTGATATGTGAGAATGCAACTCACCGAGTTACACGTTTGTCTTCAGCCAACAGTTTGCTAACACAGTTTTCTGGAAATCTGCAATGGGATATTTCTTAGCGCAGTGAAGCTAATGGTGACAGAGGAAATATCCTCATATGAAAACTAGAAAGAAGGTTCCTTAGAAACTTCTGTTTGATGTGTGAATTCATCTCACAGAGTTACACTTATGTTTCATGGAGCAGGCAGTTCACACTATCTTTGAAGAAGCTACGAAAGGTAACTTTGGATCGCTCTGAGGCCTACGCTGATAAAGGAAATATCATCATTTAAAAACGAGAGAGAAGCTTTCAGAGAAATCTCTTTGTGAAATCTGAATTCGACTCACATAGTTACAGCTTATACCTCAGGAAGCAGTTTCCAGCACTCTTTTCGTGGAAGCTGCACAGTGATATTTGGGAGACAATTCAGGCCCATTGTGGAAAAGCAAGTATTCTCAGAGAAAAACTGGAGAATAGCTTTCTGAGAGATTGATTTCTGATGTCTGACTTCATCACGCAGAGTTCCACCCTTCCCTTTTTGGAACAGTTTGCTAAGAGTCTTGTCCTGGATACTGCAATTTGATATTTGGGAGCTCATTGAGGGCTATGGAGAAAAAGGATATATCCTCAGGCAGACACTGCAAAGAAGCCTTCTGAGAAACCGCTTTGCGATGTGTGAATGCAACTCACAGAGTTACACGTTTGACTTCTGCCAAGAGTTTGCTAACATAGTTTTCTGGAAAACTGCAATGGGATATTTCTTAGCGCAATGAAGCTAACGGTGACAGAGGAAATATCCTCATATGAAAACTAGAAAGAAGCTTCGTTAGAAACTTCTGGTTGATGTGTGAATTCATCTCACAGAGATACACTTATGTTTCAGGGAGCAGGCAGTTAACACTGTCTTTGACGAACCTAAGAAAGGTTATTTTGGATCGCTCTGAGCGCTACGCTAATAGAGGAAATATCATCAGTTAAGAACGAGGCAGAAGCTTTCTGAGAAATTTCTTTGTGATCTCTGAATTCGTCTCACATAGTTACAGCTTATACCTCAGGAAGCAGATTCCAACACTCTTTTCTTGGAAGCAACACAGTGTTATTTGGGAGCCAATTCGGGCCCATTGTGGAAAAGCCAGTATCCTCAGAGAACAACTAGAGAATAGCTTTCTGAGAGATTGATTTCTGATGTGTGATTTCATCAAGCAGAGTTCCACCCTTACCTTCTTGGAACAGTTTGCTAAGAGTCTTGTCGTGGATTCTTCAGTGTGATATTTCTAAGCTCATTGAGGGCTATGGTGAAAAAGGACATATACTCAGACAGACACTGGAAAGAGGCCTTCTGAGAAACTGCATTGTGATGTGTGAATGCAACTCACAGAGTTACACGTTTGTCTTCACCAACAGTTTGCTCACACAGTTTTCTGGAAATCTGCATTGGGATATTTCTAAGCGCAGTGAAGCTAATGGTGACAGAAGAAATATCCTCATATGAAAATTAGAAGGAAGATTCCTTAGAAACTTCTGTTTGATGTGTGAATTCATCTCACAGAGTTACACTTATGTTTCATGGAGCAGGCAGTTAACACTGTCTTTGAAGAACCTACGAAAGGTTAATTTGGATCGCTCTGAGGCCTATGCTGATAATGGAAATATCATCAGTTAAAAACGAGAGAGAAGCTTTCTGAGAAATTTCTTTGTTATCTCTGAATTCATCTCACAGAGTTACAGCTTATACCTCAGGGAGCAGTTTCCAGCACTCTTTTCGTGGAAGCTGCACAGTGATATTTGGGAGCCAATTCAGGCCCATTGTGGAAAAGCAAGTATTCTCAGAGAACAACTAGAGAATAGCTTTCTGAGAGATTGATTTCTGATGTGTGACTTCATCACACAGAGTTCCAACCTTCCCTTCTTGGAACAGTTTGCTAAGAGTCTTGTCGTGGATACTGCAATTTGATATTTGGGAGCTCCTTGAGGGCTATGGAGAAAAAGGATATATCCTCAGGCAGACACTGCAAAGAAGCCTTCTGAGAAACTGCATTGCGATGTGTGAATTCTACTCACAGAGTTACAGGTTTGTCTTCAGCCAAGAGTTTACTAACACAGTTTTCTGGAAATCTGCAATGGGATATTTCTTAGCGCAGTGAAGCTAATGGTGACAGAGGAAATATCGTCATATGAAAACTAGAAAGAATCTTCGTTAGAAACTTCTGGTTGATGTGTCAATTCATCTCACAGAGTTACACTTATGTTTCATGGAGCAGGCAGTTAACACTGTCTTTGAAGAACCTACGAAAGGTTACTTTGGATCGCTCTGAGCCCTACGCTTATAAAGGAAATATCATCAGTTAACAATGAGAGACAAACTTTCTGAGAAATTTCTTTGTGATCTCTGAATTCGTCTCGGAGAGTTACAGCTTATATCTCAGGGAGCAGTTTCCAGCACTCTTTTCGTGGAAGCTGCATAGTGATATTTGGCAGCCCATTCGGGCCCATTGTGCAAAAGCAAGTATCCTCAGAGAACAACTAGAGAATAGCTTTCTGAGAGATTGATTTCTGCTGTGTGACTTCATCACAGAGTTCCACCCTTCCCTTCTTGGAACACTTTGCTAAGAGTCTTGTCGTGGATTCTGCAATGTGATATTTCGAAGCTCATTGAGGACTATGGTGAAAAAGGACATACCCTCAGACAGACACAGGAAAGAAACCTTCTGAGAAACTGCATTGAGATGTGTGAATGCAACTCACAGAGTTACACGTTTGTCTTCAGCCAACTGTTTGCTACCACAGCTTTCTGGAAATCTGCATTGGGATATTTCTTAGCGCAGTGAAGCTAATGGTGACAGAGGAAATATCCTCATATGAAAACTAGAAAGAAGCTTCCTTAGAAACTTCTGTTTGATGTGTGAATTCATCTCACAGAGTTACACTTATGTTTCATGGAGCAGGCAGTTAACACTGTCTTTGAAGAACCTACGAAAGGTTACTTTGGATCGCTCTGAGGCCTACGCTGATAAAGGAAATATCATCAGTTAAAAACGAGAGAGAAGCTTTCTGAGAAATTTCTTTGTTTTCTCTGAATTCACCTGACAGAGTTATAGCTTATACCTCAGGGAGCAGTTTCCAGCACTCTTTTCGTGGAAGCTGGACAGTGATATTTGGCAGCCCATTCGGGCCCATTGTGGAAAAGCAAGTATTCTCAGAGAACAACTATAGAATAGCTTTCTGAGAGATTGATTTCTGATGTGTGACTTCATCACACAGAATTCAACCCTTCCATTCTTGGAACAGTTTACTAAGAGTCTTGTCGTGGATACTGCAATTTGATATTTGGAAGCTCATTGAGGGCTATGGAGAAAAAGGATATATCCTCAGGCAGACACTGCAAAGAAGCATTCTGAGAAACTGCATTGCGATGTGTGAATGCAACTCACAGGGTTACACGATTGTCTTCAGCCAAGAGTTTGCTAACACAGTTTTCTGGAAATCTGCAATGGGATATTTCTTAGCGCAGTGAAGCTAATGGTGACAGAGGAAATATCCTCATATGACAACTAGAAAGAAGCTTCGTTAGAAACTTCTAGTTGATGTGTGAATTCATCTCACAGAGATACACTTATGTTTCATGGAACAGGCAGTTACAACTGTCTTTGACGAATCTAAGAATGGTTACTTTGGATCGCTCTGAGGTCTACGCTGATAAAGGAAATATCATCAGTTAAAAACGAGAGAGAAGCTTTCTGAGAAATTTCTTTGTGAACTCTGAATTCAACTCACAGAGTTACGGCTTATACCTCATGTAGCAGTTGCCACACACTTTTCGTGCAATCTGCACAGTGATATTTGGGAGCAAATTCAGGCCCATTGTGGAAAAGAAAGTATCCTCAGTAAACAACTAGAGAATAGCTTTCTGAGAGATTGATTTCCGATGTGTGACTTCATCACGCAGAGTTCCACCCTTCCTTTCTTGGAACAGTTTGTTAAGAGTCTTGTCGTGGAATCTGCAATGTGATATTTCGAAACTCATTGAGGGCTATGTTGAAAAAGGACATATCCTCAGACAGACATTAGAAAGAAGCCTTAAGAAGCCTTATGAGAAACTGCATTGCGATGTGTGAATGCAACTCACAGAGTTACACGTTTGTCTTCAGCCAACAGTTTGCTAACACAGTTTTCTGGAAATCTGCATTGGGATATTTCTTAGCGCAGTGAAGCTAATGGTGACAGAGGAAATATCCTCATATGAAAACTAGAAAGAAGCTTCGTAAGAAACTTCTGGTTGATGTATGAATTCATCTCACAGAGTTACAAATATGTATCATGGAGCAGGGAGTTAACACTGTCTTTGAAGAACCTAAGAAAGCTTACTTTGGATCACTCTGAGGGCTTCTCAGATAAAGGACATATCATCAGTTAAAAACGAGAGAGAAGCTTTCTGAGAAATTTCTTTGTGAACTCTGAATTCATCTCACAGAGTTACAGGTTACACCACAGGTAGCAGTTTCCAGCACTCTTTTCGTGGAATCTGCACAGTGATATTTGGGAGCCCATTCGGGCCCATTGTGGAAAACCAAGTATCCTCAGTAAACAACTAGAGATTAGCTTTCTGAGAGATTGATTTCTGATGTGTAACTTCATCACGCAGAGTTCCACCCTTCCTTTCTTGGAGCAGTTTGCTAAGAGTCTTCTCGTGGATTCTGCAAGGTGATATTTCAAAGCTCATTGTGGGCTATGGTGAAAAAGGACATATCCTCAGACAGACACTGGAAAGAAGCCTTCTGAGAAACTTCATTGCGATATGTGAATGCAACTCGCAGAGTTACACGTTTGTCTTCAGCCAACAGTTTGCTGACACAGTTTTCTGGAAATCTGCAATGGGATATTTTTAGCGCTGTGAAGCTAATGGTGACAGAGGAAATATCCTCATATGAAAACTAGAAAGAAGCTTCCGTAGAAACGTCTGGTTGATGTGTGAATTCATCTCACAGAGTTACACTTATGTATCATGGAGCAGGGAATTAACACTGTCTTTTAAGAACCTAAAAACGTTTACTTTGGATCGCTCTGAGGGCTTCGCAGATAAAGGACATATCATCGGTTAAAAACGAGAGAGAAGCTTTCTGAGAAATTTCTTTGTGATCTCTGAATTCGTCTCACATAGTTACAGCTTATACCTCAGGAAGCAGTTTCCAGCACTCTTTTCGTGGAATCTGCACAGGGATATTTGGGAGCCTATTCGGGCCCATTGTGGAAAAGCAACTATTCTCAGAGAACAACTAGAGAATAGCCCTCTGAGTGTTTGATTTCTGAGGTGTGACTTCATCACACAGAGTTCCACCCTTCCCTTCTTGGAACAGTTTGCTAAGAGTCTTGTGGTGGTTTCTGCAATGTGATATGTTGGAGCTCATTGAGGGCTACGGTGAAAAAGGATATACCTCAGACATACACTGGAAAGAGGCCATCTGAGAAACTGCTTTGCGATTTGTGAATGCAACTCAAAGAGTTACACGTTTGTCTTTACCCAACAGTTTGCAAAGCACTTTTCTGGAAATCTGCAAAGGGAAATTTCTTAGCGCAGTGAAGCTAACAGTGACAGAGGAAACATCATCATATGAAAACTAGAAAGAAGCTTCCTTAGAAACTTCTGGTTGATGTGTGAATTCATCTCACAGAGTTATCCTTATGTTTCATGGAGCAGGCAATTAACACTGTGTTTGACGAACATACGAAAGTTTGCTTTGGATCGCATTGAGGCCTACGCTGATAAAGGAAATATCATCAGTTAAAAACGAGAGAGAAGTTTCTGAGAAATTTCTTTGTCATCTCTGAATTCATCTCACCGAGTTACAGCTTATATCTCAGGAAGCAGTTTTCAGCACTGTTTTCGTGGAAGCTGCACAGTGATATTTGGGAGCCAATTCAGGCCCATTGTGGAAAAGCAAGTATTCTCAGAGAACAACTAGAGAATAGCTTTCTGAGAGATTGATTTCTGCTATGTGATTTCATCACACGGGGTTCCACCCTTCCCTTCTTGGAACAGTTTGCTAGGAGTCTTGTCGTGGATTCTGCAATGTGATATTTGGAGCTCCTTGAGGGCTACGGTGAAAAATGATATACCTCAGACAGACACTGCAAAGAAGCCTTCTGAAAAACTGCCTTGCGCAGTGTGAATGCAACTCACAGAGTTACACGTTTGTCTTCAGCCATCAGTTTGCTAACACAGTTTTCTGGAAATCTGCAATGGGATATTTCTTAGCGCAGTGAAGCTAATGGTGACAGAGGAACTATCCTCATATGAAAACTAGAAGGAAGCTTAGTTAGAAACTTTTGTTTGATGTGTGAATTCATCTCACAGAGTTACCCTTATGCTTCCTGGAGCAGTCAGTTAACGCTGTCTTTGAAGAAGCTACGAAAGGTTGCATTGGATCGCTCTGAGGACTACGCTGATAAAGGAAATATCTTCAGTTAAAAACGAGAGAGAAGCTTTCTGAGAAATTTCTTTGTCATCTCTCAATTCATCTCACAGAGTTACAGCTTATACCTCAGGAAGCAGTTTCCAGCACTGTTTTCGTGGAAGCTGCACAGTGATATTTGGGAGCCAATTCAGGCCCATTGTGGAAAAGCAAGTATTCTCAGAGAACAACTAGAGAATAGGTTTCTGAGAGATTGATTTCTGCTGTGTGACTTCATCACACAGAGTTCCACCCTTCTTTTCTTGGAACAGTTTGCTAAGAGTCTTTTCGTGGACACTGCAATTTGATATTTGGGAGCTCATTGAGGGCTATGGAGAAAAAGTATATATCCTCAGGCAGACACTGGAAATAAGCCTTCTGAGAAACTGCATTGCGATGAGTGAATGCATCTCACAGAGTTACACATTTGTCTTCAGCCAACAGTTTGCTAACACAGTTTTCTGGAAATGTGCAATGGGATGTTTCCCATTGTGGAAAAGCAAGTATCCTCATTGAACAACTAGAGAATAGCCCTCTGAGTGATTGATTTCTGAGGTGTGA
>NW_022314830.1:0-1560 GCF_002776525.5 Piliocolobus tephrosceles
TTTTTTTTTACTTAATTCATTTTTCTAAATTTATTTAACTTTATATATCTAAGTAGAAACATTCGTAGTAAATTTTACTTCATTTCTTATCTTTTATGTCAAGGCATTTGTTATATTCGAATTATGTGCATATATTAAATAAAATGTGTTAATTGTACTACTTTTACTTTTAACTTTTTTTTTTTTTTTTTATTATTCATACAATAAAAAATTTATACAGATCGATTTTTATTTATTTATATACAATGAATGCTACTGTTCAAAGGTTATAATCTTAAAATATTATCTATAGGTCTTGTGATATTGCCCCTATTACAATCTTTTCCTAATATGTTTGTTGTTACATAAATAATTGCATGCATTGTAAAATATGTAAATATTAAAGCAAAATAAGGATTTTTCTGCTCTAACAATTTTTACACTTTCCTCAATCAGCAATAGATAATGTACACATATGTGTACCGACATATATATATATATATATACAGTTCGTTTTTATACACTTACACTTTGTTACATAATTACACATTTCCACATGCTTAATAAAAACATAGGAGTTATATTATTGTTTTTTTTTTTTTTTTTTTTACATGTATGATAACATGCGCTGTGTTTAATCAGTATGCAAACAGCTCAAAAAATCATTTCATAATAGCTACCACCCAAAATAAATACACACATATGTGTGAGCATGACAATAATATATATAAATAGGTTTTTTTATTGTTTTATTTTTTTTTTAATTCAAGCACTTTTATTTTACACCAATTTGTTGTTACTCATTTAACAATTTATTAGTTAAAATTTTTACATGTATGACAACGTGCTCTTTTTTTGATCATCATGCAGGTAACTTAAATTATTTTTTAATATCTACTTTTTATTAAATACACACATATAGCTAAACATAGTAATAATATAAATAAGTTTTTTTTTTTTATTTAAAATCAATAAAATGAACATTTTTACAACATATTTTTAAATTTTTTTTTTTCATTATTTTTTTTTTCATTATTTTTTTTTTATATATTTTACAACTGTGTCTTAAATTACAACAGCAACAAATCTTAATTAAATTTTTTTTTGTTTTCCGTTAATATTGTTTATTCTGAGCTCCTAATTTTATTTTGAATACAATTTTTTTTTTTTTTTTAAAATAACTTCATTTAAATTGTATATTATTATTGTTTTATTTTTTTTTTTCATTTCCTTTTTAATTAAATGTTAAACAACACTTTTTTAGTGCAAAAAATAACAACATCGTACCAATAAATTAAAAATTTATATTTCCGTTTTTTACATAGTGTATATATTTACACAATTATGTGAATAGTATATACATATAAATGTATATCTGTTTACACGTCATACACTTATGTGTAAATTTTTTTGTTACCTTAACACTGTAAATTTTTTTTTTTTTTTTTATTTATTGTAACAGCTATATAAATTGATTCCATTTATGCCACTTTAAATTTTTTAGTTGTTAATTGGGCATATAAATATACACAAATATAAATATACACAAATATAAATATACATACATATAAATATACATAC
>NW_022314832.1:0-1709 GCF_002776525.5 Piliocolobus tephrosceles
AAAAAAAAAAGTAAATAATATATATATATATATATATACGCGAGTGTAAAAAAAAAAAAAAAGTGAATAATATATATATATATATATATATATACGCGAGTGCACGCGCGTACTGGTGCGAGCATATTATTATTTCAAAACAAAAATAGATATATATAGATATGTTTTGTGATACAAAAAAAATATTGTGTATAACTACGCACATATAAGTATATATTTTAACTATCTTTTAATTCGTCCAAAAATAAAACGCCTGTATGTGCCCTCTATATACATGGCGCAGTATATTTATGTGCATTCAAACGTATGTATGTGATTATGCATTACTTTAAGAATATATAGAAAAAATAAAATAAAAAATGGCTAAAATATATATATCTACCGAAAAAAAAAAAAAAAAAAAAAAAAAAAAAGGAGTTAGTAAATAATGAATTTTAGACGCGCGGGCTTAAAACATAAAAAAAAAGCAAAAATGGTGCAACATGGTACAAAAATGCAGAAAAAATGGAACAAAAATGAACAAAAAAAAATCATGCCAACTTTTGATAAATTTAAATCGAATTAACCTTAACCATACATAGAAGATATGTATTATATATTTTCTTTTTAAATTTAGTATAATAAAAAGGAACAATTAAAAACTATTATTTTTTTATATTTCTAAAAAAAAGAATAAAAAAAATTATTACTGATAAGGAATCATCGCTAGTTAGTTATGAACAAGTGAAAAAAAACAAAAAATAATAATAATAATAATAATAAATAAATAAGTAAATACATACATACATACACACACACATACATACGTATGTATTACGTATACATATATACATAAACGTATGTAACAAAGGATAATATGCTTAATGCAATTAATTTTCATCTTACACATTCGATAACTACGTTTGAAAGACATTTAAGTTTTTTCCAAATACTCTTTCGCTTATTTTATTTGTTTATTTTATTTGTTTATTTTATTTGTTTATTTTATTTGTTTATTTTATTTGTTTATTTTATTCGTTTAAAACATATCGTTAAAACCGGAATTCAACTTTTTTTATACGTACATAGAATTAGAAGCTTTACAAGTAACGCATAATTAGCTCGCTAAAAGAATATTATATATACTAATAAAGTATGAAATATTTGTTAAAAATTATTTACACATACGAAGCTTAAAATGGTTGTATCGAAAATAATACACATATGTAAATATACATATATAAATATGCACTTATACAAACAACATAAAAGAATTTTCTTTTGAAACAAAAATGATATATAAAAATATTTTGTTACAAATTTATATTGCGTTAAATTTATTATTTTTATACAATTTTATTCAGAAAAAGTTTAATAAAAGAAAAAAAAAAAAAAATGGTATTTTTTTTTTACATTATTATTAATATAGCTGAATTTTTTCTTTTTTCAATTCGTTTGTTTTTATTTTTTCTGTTATATTATTTTTTTTTTATTTTTTTTTATATTCTGCTTTTCATCGCTCCACTTGTATCTATATAATATAATATACTATAATATACAACCTTTTCAATGTTTGTTTATTCTTTTTTTTATATGGTCTATTCTTTACTGCGTCGTATTTTATAGCACACCATAATATAGCGTGATATTACACCTTTTTTTTTACCCTTATTATAAAAGCATAATTGAGTCGTTTTTTTTTTTTTTTTTTTTTTTTTTTTTTTTTTTTT
>NW_022314833.1:0-1353 GCF_002776525.5 Piliocolobus tephrosceles
GGAAGGGACAAAGAAAATTAAGACCCTCCCCCTCCAAAAACAGAAATGACAAAAAACAAGCAAGGATTAACATGCTATCTGCAAAGTCACCACCCTGCCCAGTGTGGCCTTTCACTTCACTGAGTAATATATTGTTTGTAATATAACAACATAAAGAGCTTCTTCATTCTAGAACAAAATTTTGCTTTACTATCATCATATACCCAGAAGACCCATTAAATTGTGTTTTCAAAAGAGCAGTCTTTCCTTAGAGATAAATTTTACAACTACCCTAGAGTAGTTCTGTTGGCCAAAGCCTCTTAGCTTGCTAGTGAAAGAAACGAAGTCAAGCCAGCTTAAGCAGAAAAGAAGAATTTGTTCTAAGGATACAAAGATATAGTAAGGTACCAAAAAAAAAAAATTTTATCATTGGCCAATTTAGATAAGGTGCCCTCCTGTAATGTAATCAACACTGGTAGAGAGATGAGGTGACGGTATACCAAATGGCTTTTGAGTTAAGAACCACTGGTATAAACAAATCAGTTGGGAGTCGTGGCACACGTCTGCAGTCCCAGCTATTTGGGAGGCTGAGGCAGGAGAATTGCTTGAGCCCAGAAGTTTGAGACCAGCCTAGCCAGAATCTCTGCCTAGCCTAGGCAGATCTCTACAGAAAAATACAAAAATTAGCCATGAGTGTTGGTGTGCACCTGTAGTCCCGGCTACTCAGGAAGCTGAGGCGTGAGGATCAATTGAGCCCAGGAGGTCCAGACTGCAGTGAGCTATGATCTCACCACTGCATCCTGCAACAGGGACCCTATCTCAAATAATTAATTAATTAACGGAAGAAAGAAAGAAATCCTAGCTTTGTCGTTTACTCTATTGCTTTGGGCAATTGCCTTATGTTTCCAGAACTTCAATTTCCTGATCTACAAAATGGGAATAACGTTTTGAGCTATTTTAGAGCTATTCTAAGGATCAGAGCACATAAGCACAAACCACAAAATATGTCACAGTGTACAGGACAGAGCAGGTTCTCTGTAAATGACAATATTTGCCCATTTATTTTTCTGTAAATATGAGATATACTGGGATACTTGATATGGTTACATTCAGGTGGAAACTGACCTATGAGGGAGATAGACAGATAGGTACAGACTTTATCTGTTCGTGCGGCTATAAGAAAGTACCAGAGACTGGGTTATTGATAAAAAATGGAAATTTTGGCCAGGCATGGTGGCTCATGCCTTTAATCCCAGCATGCTGGGAGGCCAGGGCAGGCGGATCATGTAAGCTCAGGAGTTCGAGAGCAGCCTGGGCAACATGGAGAAACCCTGTCTCTACAACTCTATAAACACACACACACACACACACACA
>NW_022314833.1:1363-2172 GCF_002776525.5 Piliocolobus tephrosceles
CCTAGGTGACAGAGACCCTATCTCAAACAAACAAACAGACAAAAAAAAAAAAAAAACCCAGAAATTTCTTTCTCACAGTTCTGGAGGCTGGGAAGTCCAAGATTAAGTTGCCAGCAGGCTGGTATCTGGTGAGGGCATGGTGGCCATTTCCAATAAGGCACCTCGCTACTATGTCCTCCCGGGGGGACCAGTGCTGGATCCTCAAGTGACACAGGGATGTAAGGGCAATGAAAGGACCTACCTTGTTCCTGCCAACTTTTTTATGAGGTCACTAATCCCATGCCCTCATGACCTAATGACACTCCCCCACCTCTTAATACTACCAGACTGGTGGTTAAATTTTAACATACGAATCTTGGGGAACACATTCAGACCACAGCAGATATATTGTAGAAAAGGATAGTCCATAAGTTGCCCAGCAGTAACACTTCGCATATTTTGCCTCTTATTACTTGAAGTGTACTTTGTTTCATATGGCTTTTTAAACTTTCTAAAAACTGCAACAAGTGCCTGATTATTTAGGGCTTGTTTATCTAGTGACTGACTATTGAGTCCATTAATTTTGTGCTGTACGACAGGAAAGAGAGAGAAAGAAAATGACTTCTGCAGAGACTGAATCATCTTTATGTCCTCTATAGTAGTTGGCACTTAGTAGGTATTAAATAAACAATAGGCTGGGCGAGATGGCTCATGCCTGTAATCCCAGTACTTTGGGAGGCTGAAGCAGGTGGGTAGCTTGAGCTCAGGAGTTCAAGACCAGCCTGGGCAACATGGTAAAACTCTGTCTCTACAAAAACTATAAAAAGTAG
>NW_022314833.1:2182-3289 GCF_002776525.5 Piliocolobus tephrosceles
TTTTTTTTTGTAGTAAGATACAAATAACATAATATATACTTAACCATTTGTTTTGTTTTGAGACAGAGTCTTGCTGTGTCACCCAGGCTGTATTTTCAATGGAAGCAGGGTTTCACCACATTGGTCAGGCTGGTCTTGAACTCCCGATCTCAAGTGATCCACCCACCTCGATTTCCCAAAGTGCTGCCATTACAGATGTGAGCCACCACTCCCAGCCCTCTTCTTAACCATTTGTAAGTGTACAGTTCAGTGGTGTTAAGTAAATTCACACTCTTGTGCCACCATCACCACCGTCTACCTCTGGAACTTTCTTATCTTGCGAAACTGAAACATATAGGCACTAAACAATGCCCCATTCCCCCCTCCCCTCAGCCCCTGGCAACCCCCATCCTACTTTTTCCCTCTGAATTTGATTATTCTAGGTACCTCACACAAGTGGACTCGTCCTGCATGTGTCTTTTTGTGACTGGCTTATTTCTCCTAGAATGTCTTTCCAGTTGTTTATTCCAAGCATCTGCAATGCATAAATTCTTCCAATGTGAGTTATTAAAATTATAAATATAGAAATACTGAAACAAAGGACAGTGAAAGGGGAAGAAATATTTAAAAAAGTAAAAATTTTGGAAGTTTCCACTCAAAGTATTACACCATTTAAAAACCCACTTTTGCCTATAACCAGATATTTCAAAAGGAAACTAAAACTATTTTAAAGTAATTTTTTTGTTCATTTATTTATTTATTTATTTATTTTTGAGACATGGTCTCGTTCTGTCCTCAGGCTAGAGTGCAGTGGTGCAATCACAGTTCACTGCAGCTTCAAACTCCGAGGTTCAAGTGATCTTCTCACCTCAGCCTTCCAAGTAGCCGGGACTACAGGTATACACCACCACTTCCAGCTACTTTTTTAGAGCAATCTTACACAAACAATCCACATATAAAAAGAAAGATCATAAGTGGAGGGCAGTCCCAATTATGAAAATATGCAACCAAATCAGATTTTAAATCTTTGGGAAAATGGAAAACTCAGAAGTTGTGAGCATATACATATAAACTGTAGCATATTAGAATGCATTGATTGTGTTAACTGTCTCTGATAGCTATTTCATA
>NW_022314834.1:0-6173 GCF_002776525.5 Piliocolobus tephrosceles
TACTCCTCTAGGCACTAGCCATAGTGATTAGTGATTTGTTTTCTTATCATGTATGTTTTCACTGGAGTAACATTTCTCATTTCCTTCGAGAACTTTTTCTTTGCATTTACAACTTGGCTCACTTTGGCAAAAGAAATATAGCTTTCAGCCTGTCTCAGATTTCAACATGGCCTTCCTTATTAAGCCTAATCATTTCTTGGTTTGGACTGAAAGTGAAAAACATGTATCTTCCTTTTATTTGAACCCTAAGAGGCCAATGGAGGATTATTCATTGGTAAAATTTTGATATTGTTGAGTCTCAAGGAATAGGGAGGGCCAAGGAGAGAGAGATGGAGAAACGGCTGGTCAGGGGAGCAGTCAGAACACACACAATGTTTATCAATTAATTTTGCCATCATATAGGGGCCTGGCCTGGTTCCAACATACTTACAACAGTTATATCAAAGATTACCTATCACAGATCACTGTAACAGAGATAATAGTAATGGAAAAGTTTAATGTATTGTAAGAATTATCAAAATGTGACACAGTCACAATGTGAGCACATGATGATAGAAACGTGGGACAGATAGACGCTCCACGCATGATTGCCAAACCTTCAATTTGTGAAAAACACAATATCAGCAAGTGTAATAACATGAGTTATGCCTGCACTCAAAAGAATAAAGGGACAAATCTGGGAAATGGAAGTGTCAGGCCATTCCCATTACAGCAACATCATCAGCACAATCCCGCTGGAGTCCTTCACCAACAAAGGCAAAAAGTATCCTCCACACATTTATATTATAACCTAAACTCCTCTTAAAGAGGTTTGGGAGATTTTTAAGGGGCTGACCTTTTGTTCATTCCTCTATTTTAATTGTTAAATTCTTTCTTTTTCTTTTTTGAGATGGAGTTTTGCTCTTGTTGCCCAGGCATGATCTTGACTCACTGCAACCTCCGCCTCCCAGGTTCAAGTGATTCTCCTGCCTCAGCCTCCTGAGTAGCTGGGTCTACAGGTGCCTGCAACCATGCGTGGCTAATTTTGTATTTTTAGTAGAAACAGGGTTTCGCCATGTTTGTCAGGCTGGTCTTGAACTCCTGACCTCAGGTGCTCTGCCCACCTCAGCCTCCTGAAGTGCTGGGATTACAGGCATGAGCCACCATGCCTGGCCTCTAAATTTGTGTTATGGAGACTCATTTTCATGGTTAAAATATCCTGAATTGAATGTGGCCTGTTGGGAGTCGGGATGGAGGAAGCTACTTATGGAAAATGAATAACAAAGGGAAACACACCAGAAGTAAGAAACTGTCATCAATGCTTACATCAAAGACTCCATGAAAAAGAAAAGTACAAATAACCTGTTTTCATAGCTGACCATTGGACTGTGGACAGCACCTGCATCTACCAGGTTCTTCTTGATAGTCCCAATTTAAAATTTTTGACCTGATATTCATGAACACAGTGCTACTGGTTAGAACTTTGTCCAGGTGTTTGTTTGTTTGTTTCTTTGAGACAGATTCTCACTCTGCCTCCCAGGCTGGTGTGCAATAACACAATCTCGGCTCACTGCAAGCTCTGCCACACGGGTTCACACCATTTTGCTGACTCAGCCTCCTGAGGAGCTGGGACTACAGGTGCCCGCCACCATGCCCGGCTAATTTTTTGTATTTTTAGTAGAGACGGGGTTTCACAAAGTTAGCCAGGATGGTTTTGATCTCCTGACTTCATGATCCACCCGCCTTGGCCTCCCAAAGTGCTGGGATTACAGGCCTGAGCCACCGTGCCCGGCCACCTTTTTCCAGGTTTAAGCTTTAGAAAATAAGGTCTTCATGCAGTGGGAGGCCTGATTAGGGTTATGATTTTGCCCTGGGGCATCTCCATTCTGACCCGGATGTAAACTTGGCATTTACTATTTACCTCCACACTTGAACAGCTAAGGATGGGCTGAGCACAGAGGCTCACATCTGTAACTCCAGCACTTTGTGAGGCCAAGGCACGAGGATCGCTTGAGGCCAGGAGTTCAAGACCAGCCTGGTCAACATAGTGAGATATTGTCTCTGTAAAAGCAAACAAACAAAACCGAGGATGGGTGGGTGGCAGGTAGCAGATCAACCTGGAAAATCATTTATCTCAGAGCTGAAAGGACCCTTAGACCTGCCCCCAATTAACAGATGAGACTCTGCCTTGGGATCATAGCCTAAGATAATGTATTGAGCTTTTCTAGAGATTTGAAAATAATCAATCCTAAAACCCCCAAGCATACTGCTACTGTTTGCTACTGAATAATGTTTTCTAGTCTGGGTGTGGTGGCTCATACCTGTAATCCCAGCGCTTTGGGAGGTTGAGGCGACTAGATCACCTGAGGTCAGGAGTTCAAGACCAGCTTGGCCAACATGGTGAAACCCTGTCTCTACTGAAAATACACACAATTAGCCAGCCATTGTGGTATGTGTCGGTAATCCCAGCTTCTTGGGAGGCTGAGGCAGGAGAACCATTTGAACCCGTGAGGCAGAGGTTTCAGTGAGCTGAGATTGCACCATTGCACTCCAGCTTGGGCCACAAGAGTCAAATTCGGTCTCAAAAATAATAATGATAATAATAATGTTTTCTACAGGCAAGGAGTTACTTTGTACTGCAAACTGGTGTGAAGGAACCCACCATGTATCAACTTTTGGAATGATGACACTTATTTCTAGATCTTGGAGGTGGGAATGCTTGTTGATCATCTTCTTTGTTCTTTGTTATATTGATTGATTTTTTTTAAAACTAGCATTTTTGTAACAATAAAGTCATAAAAATAAGTAACTAAAATAAAGTAAAATAATCTAAAAAGGCCAGGCACGGTGGCTCATGCCTGTAATCCCAGCACTTTGGGAGGCTGAGCTGGGTGGATTACCTGAGGTCAGGAGTTCCAGACCAGCCTGGCAAACATGGCGAAACCCCATCTCTACTAAAAATACAAAAATCAGCCGGGCGTGGTGGCAGGCTCCTGTAATCCCAGCTACTTGGGAGGTTGAGACAGGAGAATCGCTTGAACCTGGGACAAAATGCTTGCAGTGAGTTGAAATCACGCCATTATACTCCAGCCTGGGTAACAACAGCTAAACTTGGTCTCAAAACAAAACAAAACAAAATTTAATATAATTGAGTTGAATATTTAAACTTTTTACTGACATTTCAAATTAGATTCTAATTCAACTTAAAAGAGAATCTCATAGAAGCAGATGTACTCAATTATGTTACCTCTATGGTTTCATTTAAGCAATTTGTTTTATGAAGGGACACAAATCCAACCAGATTTTAACAGTGTATAAATATGTATTTATTAATTTAATTACAATGACAATACTCTCAACTCCCCATTTGAATGAAGGAGAACATCTGATCTCTGTTCTGGGGCACTGTGCACTACAGGTGTGTGGAAATACCGATGCCCTCAGCTGTGTGGCAGGCTCAGTGGGACCTGGAGTGCTGGAGACCTTGGGCCATTCACCTCTAGTCACAAAAGTCTTTGTCCGTTTACCCCCACTGCTATAGAAATATTATATTCAGTGGTTGTTATGATGCAAAAGAAAAGAAGAAGGGAAATTTATTAAACCTTTACATATAAGTTATGTTAGTAAACAAAGTCAATTTTACTCTGGTTGACTAAAAATCTATACTATACATATTTATGCCTTCTGGAAATTTTAAATATTTTGAAGCAAAGCAACTCATTATTGGTAAGACAACCAATTAAAACTGCAGAATTGTAGAGGTTATGGGTTACATGTATAAGAAAATTTCATAGCAATAATCTTTTAAGACTATGTGAAGAGACTCCACAGTGAAGCAGAAATCAGTAGAGGCTCATAGACAGAAGAGACTTGCCTTGTCTCAGATGAGACTTTGGACAGCAGACATTTGGGTTAATCCTGAAATGAGTTAAGACTTTGGGGGACAGTTGGGAAGGCATGATAGGTTTGGAAATGTGAGGACATGAGATTTGGAGGGGCCAGGAGCAGAATAATATGGTTTGGCTATGTATTCTACCTTGAATCCCTAAGGTCTCTGAAATTAGAACAGAATTAAGATTACTGTGTATGCTCTCAGTTCACCAATTTATCAAAAGTAGCTTTATGATTCAGGAGGGTGTCTGTTCTTTTGCAATTAGAAGAAAAGAAAGAATATTCTATATTTCGACACTGGATTTTCTTCACTAACAGTATTTCCAAGACTAAGCAAGGGAGTTGCAAGTAGCACTAAGAGAAAAAAGCAGGCTTGAGCAGCTTTTTAAAAATGGTCTTAAAATATGCAAAATGGAGCCAGGTGTGGTGGCTCACACTTGTGATCCCAGCAATTTGGGAGCCTGAGGTGGAAGGATTGCTTGAGGCCAAAAGTTTTGAGACCAGCCTGGGCAGCATAGCAAGATCCCCATAGTTACAAAAAAATAATAATTTTTAAAAAAATTAGCTGGATGTAGTGATGCGTGCCTTAGAGTCCTAGTTTCTTGGTAGACTGAGGTAAGAGGAGCTCTTGAGCCCAGGAGTTCAAGACTGCAGTGAACTACGATTGCACAACTGTCCTCAAGCCTGGGCAACAAAGTGAAAACCTGTCCCTCTCCATATATATAAGTATATAAATAAATATATAAATATATAGTTATAAATAAATATATAAATATATATATTTATAAATAAATAAATATATATTTATAAATAAATATATAATAATATATAATAAATATATAAATAAATAAATATATTTATAAATAAATACATATAAATAAATATATATTTATAAATAAATAAATATAAAGAAATACATATTTATAAATAAATATATCAATACATATTACATAAATACATAAAAAATATATATATATATACACACATGGAAAAGGGAAGGAGCCAAATTATCAAAGACGTTATTGAAGAAGAAGAAATATTTGTCCTGCCAAATATGAGAACTTTTATAAAGCTACAGCAATTAAGACAGTTTGGTCTTCACTGATTAACTGACAAATGAAAGAGAATAGAGCGCTCCCAAATAAATCTCCACAAATTTAATCTTTGATATGTGATGTAGATCACATGGCAGATCAGCAAGGAAAGAAAGAACTTTTCAATAAATAGAATAGAAAAATAGTGGTTATTGATATAGGAAACGAAATTATATTTCTACTTTGCTCTATATACAAACATTAAATTCCAGATGGACCAAACTTACATGTCAGAAATAAAACTTTAAAACTTTTAGTAGAAAATGTAAGTGAATGAGACTCAAAAAGCCATTTAACCATTAAAAAAGAATAGACATTTTGACTATCACAAAATTAAGAACTTTTTACATCAGAAAGTGGAAAGATGGGCTGGACATTGTATCTCAAGCCTGTAATCCCAAACACCTGAGGTCAGGAGTTTGAGATCGGGCTGTCCAACATGGTGAAACCCAGTCTCCAGTAAAAATACAAGAAATTAGCCAGGCATTGGTGGCAGACACCTGTAATCCCAGCTACTTGGGAAGCTGAGGCATGAGAATCATCTGAATCCGGGAGGTGTAGGTTGCAGTGAGCCACCGCACTCCAGCCTGAATGACAGAACGAGACTCTGTCTCAAAAAAAAATCTAAAAATTAAAAAATAAAAGTTAAAAATTGAAAAGATAAACTATAAACTAGAGGAAGATATTTGCAATACCTAAAACCTATGAAAGATTAATATCATATTGATGAAGTATAAGGAGCGCCTATGAATTAATTTTGAAAATAGCAACCCAACAGAAAATTGGGAAAAGACATTAATAGGGATTTCACAAAAGAGAAAGTCCCCAAAACATAAAAATTTTCTCACCCTCATTAGTAATCAGGAAAATGCACAAGATACTACATATCTATTCTGTCCAAAAATACTAAGAAGTCTGAAAATACCAAATGTACTAGTCCACATTCACACTGCTGATAAAGACATACTTGAGATGGGGAAGAAAAAGAAGCTTAATTGGATTAAGGGTTCCACATGGCTGAGGAGGTCTCAGAGTTATGGTGGTGGATGAACAGCACTTCTTACATGGCAGTGGCAAGGGAATATGAGAAGAAAGCAAAAGAAGCAAAAGACGAACCCTTGAAAAACCCATCAGACCTTGTGAGACTTATTCACTATCACATGAATAGCATGGGAATCTCTGGCCCCAGGGATTCAACTACCTTCCCCT
>NW_022314836.1:0-2406 GCF_002776525.5 Piliocolobus tephrosceles
TCCATGCTTTCCATAACGATTAACCTGTATGCTTACGTTTCAAAGCAGAGAACCAAAACAAGATGAAAGCTGTTTATTCTTGGCAGTGTATCAATCTAAGTGCTAGATGCCTTTTCTAGCATTCATTAACCTTATCCTTTTATAAAAATTTCTATGAGATGAACTGATAATTTGGAGCCTGTTACTTGCACAAAAGCGACACTTCTTGCCCTGTTGAAAGAACTAGACATGCAGTTATGTGAAAAGTAAAATAACCTAATATGTCTTTACAGAAAATGTATTCTGAGAAGAAACAATGTTTTGAATTAATGGTAAATTATTGAAGTATTCACCAGCTTTTCAGTTAAGCAATAAACAATACATTAGAATTGTTTTTGTTTATAATACAAATTTACAAATAATCATATGTGGGAAGAGTTACAGAGGCATGTTAATTAAGTAGACCAACAATAATAACGTGATATGAAAAGTATTTTACAGTGTATATTTACTAGTCAAAATACTGCCTTATAACTTACTATTCCAAACATAATTTGATACAATAGAGCAAATTTAGAGGAAACAGCTTTATTCATATAATAAGAGTTCTTAAAGGAATTTTTATAAGAATCATTAGGGATATTTTTGAAAATATTTTAAAAATTATTAATAGTTGTGTTAAAATACTCATAAAATGAAATTTATCATGTTAATGTTTAAGCGCACCATTCAGCGTTGTTAAGCCTATTAATGGCACTGTGCACTCAGTCTCCAGAGCTCTTTTCATCCTGCAAAACAGACTCTGAGCTCGTTATACAACTGTTCATTCCCTTCCCACCCTCAGCTCCTGCCAATCACCCTTCTTTCTGTCTCTAACTTTAGGTACCCCATGTTTAAGTGGAATTGTACAGTATGTGTCTTTTTGTGACTGGTTTAACATAGCATAATGTATTTCATGTTGGATGTGTCAGTATTTTTGTCCTTTATAGTTGAGTGACATACTATTGTGTATCTATACTATGTTTTTTTTCTTTCTCTTTGAGATGAAGTCTCTGTTGCCCAGGCTGGAGTGTAGTGGCACAATCTCAGCTCACGGAAAGCTCCGCCTCCCAGATTCACACCTTTCTCCTGCCTCAGCCTCCCAAGTAGCTGGGACTACAGGTTCTCGCCACCATGCCCAGCTAATTTTTTGTATTTTTAGTAGAGATGGCGTTTCAGCGTGTTAGCCAGGATGGTCTCGATCTCCTGACCTCTTGACCCGCCCACCTGGGCCTCCCAAAGTGCTGGGATTACAGGCGTGAGCCCCTGTACCCGGCCTCCATGTTTTGTTTATGCATTCATCCATTGGTGGTTACATAGTTGCATCTACTTTCCGACCATGATGAGTACTATTGCTATTAACATTGTGAACACTGTTGCTATTAATATGGAGGTACAAATATTCTGAGACTCTGCTTTCAGGGGTAGATTCCCAGAAGTAAAACTGCTGGATCATATGTTGATTATATATTCAGCAGAACTTCCTGGTGTCCTGCTGGGGCCTGGTTTCTGCCTGGGGCCAGGTTTCTACCTGGGGTGTGGGTATCTACTTGGTTGCTATTGTTTACCTTGGTCCTAGATATCCTCCTGGGACCTGGTATGCACCTGGGGCCTATGTCCACCTTGGACCTGTTGTTTCTCTGGGGCCTTGTGCCACCCTGGGTGTCAGCCTGGTTTCTGGTATCCACCTGAGGCCTCATAAGCCACCTGGGACCTGCTGGTCCCTTGAAGGCTGGCATTCTGGGTCCTGATGTCAACCTGAGGTGTAGGTATCCACCTGGGTCCCAGGTGTCCACCTAGGGCCACAGGTCCAGTTCTGGTCTGAGTGTTCCTGTGGGGCCTGATACTCACCAGGGGCCTAGGCATTTATTTGATGCCTGGTGTCCATGTGGAGCATGCCATCCCATGAGGATTGATAACCAGGTGGGGACTGGGTATCCACCTCGGGCCTATTGTCCTCCTGGGGCCTGAGTGTTTACCTGAGTCTGATACCCATCCTGTGCCTGCTGCCTACATAGGGCCTCATGTTCCTCTTGATGCTGGATGATGACCCGAGTCCTTGGTATCCTCTGTGGGACAACTGTCCACCTATGAGTTTGCATCCAGCTGTGGCCTGGGTGTGACCCTGGTGCTTGATGTACAACTTGAGACCGTGTCCACCAGAGGCCTGATGTCCATCTGGGGGCCGGTGTCTACTTGGGGCCTGATGTCTACATGGGGGCTGAGCACTTACTTGGGGCCTAATGTCCATCTGGGGCCTTCTGTTCATCTTGGGCCTGATACTTACCTGGGGCATGGACATCCACTAGGAACCTGGAGTTCAGGTGGGGCCTGGTGTTCCACTGGGGCCTGTGTGTCAATCTGGGAGCTGACATACACCAAGACGCC
>NW_022314838.1:0-7316 GCF_002776525.5 Piliocolobus tephrosceles
AAAAAAAAAAAAAAAAAAAAAAAAAAAAAGAAAGAAAAGAACAGCCTGGCCAATATGGAGAAGCCCCGTCTGTACTAAAAGTACAAAAATTAGCCGGGCATGCTGGCGGGCACCTCTAATCCCAGTACTCAGGAGGCTGAGGCAGGAAAATCGCTTGATCTCTGGATTCCGAGGTTGCAGTGAGCTGAGATCATGCCACTGCACTCCAGCCTGGGCAACATAAGTGAAACTCCATCTCAAAGAAAGAGAAAAGAAAGAGCATTCTTTTTTGTTGATGTTAAATTCCCTGTGCTTAACACAGAGAAATCATACAACACTGAAATCCTGCAAAACATATCATAAAGAGCATTTAGTGACTGAAAAGACATTCAATATAACCTGTAACAGTGAGTTCCCCTCCTCTGTCCAGCCAGCTCCACTAACGCTGTGACCCTTAACAATGCTTTCACTAAAATAGAGGATAATTAAGAGGACCGCTTACCCCACTGAGCTGACAGCTAAACCAGTGCATCTCCCCGGACTCACTAAAGATGACCTTTACCCAAAACCAGGCTGCAACAACCCTGTAACTGTTGACTAACAATTTCAAAGTTCTCATATTCTTTATTCACTCCTAAGGAAGATGAACTGAAGCCAGGTGTCTCCAAGTCAGAGCTAACAGAAGCCTTAAACATCAGATGGCCCATCCCCTTCTTTGACAACCGAGGGATCTAAAGCTGAGCTTATGGAAGAAAACAGCCTGTTCAGTAGCAGAGCGAAAACCAAAGCCTAGTCACCTAATCACTGGTCCAGAACTCCTGCAACAATCCAACACCTATGTAGGATGAGTCTCCCTAACCAGAAACTCCAAAATCCACAACTTTTTCAGTGCTGACGTGACGCTCAACGAAATGTTCATTGGAGCAGCTCAGATTCTGGATTTTTGAATTCAGGATGCTCAACCAGAAAGTATAATACAAATATTCAAAAATCCAAAAATATTAAAAAAACTCTGAGACACTTCTGGTTCCAAGCAGTTTGGATGAGGGATATTCAACCTGCATTTATTTTTCCCCCTCTAATGAAGGAAATTAAAAACGAGGCCCGAGCAAACTCATTCAATCCATTCTAAAGAAATTCAATAGTTTAATTAGTACCCATTTAAAGTTAATTGCTACCCACAGATATTTAAAAGGGTGAACACATACATGCCTATAATCCCAGAATTTTGGAAGGCCGAGTCGGGAGGATCACCTGATGTCAGGAGTTCAAGACCAGCTCGGCCAGCATGGTGAAACTCCATCTCTACTAAAAATGCAAAAATTAGCCGGGCGTGGTGGTGCACACCTGTTATCCCAGCTACTCGGGAGGCTGAGGCACGAGAATTGCTTCAACCTGGGGGGAGCACGTTGCAGTGAGCCAAGATCACACCACTGTACTCCAGCTTGGACAACACAGCAAGACTCTGTCTCAAAAATATAGGAAAAAGAAAATGAATTTAAATTGTGTTTTCGAATGGAGCCCATGTTCCCAGAACACAAGCCCTGCTCTATGCTCCAAGGGCACACAGGGTGCCCCTTTATCTTAATACTCACCATATTCCATGGCAGCCATTGGCACGTGTCTATCCATCCCACTAGACTTCCTGCGAATGAGGCAGGAATCATATATTATTACCTTTCTGTTCCCAGTGTCTGACTTAGAAGACACTCAGTAAATGATTACTGAACTAAGTCAGTTACTAAGACATGTTAAACTTTTATTAAGAAAATTGATTTAATAAGTTTGCCAATGAAGCATTCATATCACACAGCTTAAATCTCAACCCACGGATTTATCTTGTGTTCTGCTAGATTATCACCTATTCACATTCAGGAGGCACCTAGTATGTGCTAGGCATTACTAATTGCTGGGGACCTAGCAGTGACAAAACAACATTCCTTGTTCAAAGAGAAGTTCTAGTATAAAGAGGAATAGAAGGAACAGGCTAGATTGATGAGAGAGCTAAGAAAAGGACAGGATGCCATGGGAAGCACCTGGTCTTGTCTGGATGGCACATAGTTAATGAAGTCTGAGTGCTTTGTATAGCATAAGATCATCTCCTCCAAAGAAGCGAATGAAGCTTTGATTCCCCAGTACCAGAAGTCACCATAAATGTGCGTACAGCCACATGCTTAGTGCAGGAAGTGAAACCAAACAAAGCTCCAACTTCCAGAGGCAACGGTCCAATTATGAAATCCTCTGGCTACGTTCAATTGAAATTCAAGGTATTCCAGAGGCCAATATTTACGTGATAAATTAACCCAACCACTTAAAACTACAGTAGTCTTTGGTTCAAGGGGTAAGGGTATAGTACCTTTTACAAATTTATTAACTCTTAATATTTACATTTAAATATGATGATGATGGTGTAATAATAACTTTACTGAGTAGTTGCTATGTGTTAGGCACCAAACTAAGCACTTTACACACACATTTGCACGATCCTGTGAGTTGATAATGACCCCTTGTCATCCCATTTCATAGATGAAAGTCAGGTTTATATAAGCTTAAAAACTTGCCCCAAATGACACAGCTAGTTACCAAAACCCAGGCAGCCTGACTCCATAGGCCTTGCTTAAAGAAGTAATAATTATAAACTGTCCAGCACAGAGGTGATACAAACAAGAGTTCAATAAATGCCTAAACAGTACTTCATACCCAAAATCGTTTCCATCAATCAAACTAGACTTACTTTGGTTCTGCATAACCAGCTGTCAAATTATTGTTCCACGAAGAAACGGAGGAATGGGTAGAGATCAGAATAGAGTGAATAACTGGTAAATATACTTCACGGCAGGTAGTAACAGGATGCGGCATTTGGCTATTTCCACATATGTTTGCATAACATTTATTTCACAGTTCTAAAGCACAAGAACCATTCTAAGCTGGTGAAAGCATAAGGCACATCTATGATCCAGGCCTCCAATTCGCTGTGGAGCAGTGGTTCTCAAACTTTACGGTATATCCGAACCACCTTGGGGGTTTTTAACAGCACTGTAGCTGCCCGGACTCTATTCTTGCAGATTCTATTTCAACTGGTCTGGAGTAAGCACGCATGCTTTTTTCACAGCTCCCCAGATGCAGCTAGGTTTGCAAACCACTGTCCAAGATGCTCTCACACTCCGCTCAGTTCAACACACACTCACTGAGATTCCAAGCACTACGAATCAGGCTAAGTTAACAAGTCAGACTCCACTCCCTAATAATATTGGCAAAGAAACCAATATCAGAGATTTATTCCAGTCCAAACCAAATACATTGCCGGGTGAAAACAATGCCCTGGCGTAGTTTGCCATACAAAACAACTTCCTGTATCTTCCCGGTCAGTAGCCTAGAGACTGACTCTGAGCCATGAGAATTCAGAACCAGGGGAAAATGCCAGTCTGAGGCATCTGCCACATTCCTAGCACACCCCAAAAAGTGCCCAGCTACATTTCACATCCACTGTCCTAACAGGTGTCGAAATAGGGAAGAGCAGTGCAATACAGAAAACAGAGCCGGCTGGGCATCAAAAGGCTGGGAAATTCCAGTCCTAGCCCTGCTACCAATCGGTCTGGTCACTTCTCTCTGGTCCTGGTGTGGCCAACAGTTACGCGAGAGGGCGAGGTATAAAAACACAGATGTCAGGCAAACTCCAACATCCAAAATACATTGAAATTAAAAAGCATTATGGTGATATCAAGGAATGTATGCCATCAACCAGAAAAGTCACTGAAGTATTCCTTTTTCCATTCTTTAGAAATCAAAAGTGGAAGCAGAAAATTGAGCAATCAGCCTACCAAGTTGACTGGGGCAACAGAATACACTCACGGATTCTGCTCACAACAGCGGGGGTGACAGACCAACAGGAGAACTGCAGAGCGTCCCTCTCTCCTCTGTCCACCCATGCCACCAGCACGTGAGTGCGTGCACACGCAGCGCCCAGTCTCCTGTTCCACTGATGCCAGCGTCCACTCACCACAAGCCTACTAAGTGCCACATGTGCTATGATGCTCCCTCATCTCATCACCATAGACATCCCTGCTGGAGGTGAGTATGTGATAGACAAAACTCACAGAGGCCTAGGGAGGTTGAGACCCTCATTCCCACTGTGATGAGGGTGTTCTTGAGAGGGACCCCACGACTGGGCCCTCCATGTCGCTCTCCTCAGTAATCACTCCCAGACCAGAGCAGCGAGGGGGAATTTTCTTCCTCTCACTATTTTCAGCCCCTTGGCTGACCCAGCATTCCCCAGAAAGCTATGAAGTACTGGCAGCTCTGAGGCCACAAAGCCATAAACGCACAGGACACACAGCCCATCTGTCTCTAATGAGTCCTTTACTTGTCATGCTGGTCATTTCTAAGAGCAGATGGCTTAAGAAAGACATGGCAAGTTACCACAAAATGATCCCTCCACTCCTCCCTGGGGGAAGGCTGACTAGCGAGCAGTCAGGCCGGCTTTCTTCCCCCACTCCCTGCATCCTTGTCCCCAAGGAGCCACAGACAATCCCACCAAATATAGGCAGGAGACAGCCGCCTCCTTCCTACAGCTGGAGGGGGGCAGGGTCCTCTCGGGCCTTTCTAACTGCATGAAAACCAAACTGTGAGCTGTACTGACCCGGGCCTCACCCATGTTGCAGGCATGTACAACACAGGTGCCCAGTGGTATCATCAGGCAGAATTACGAATGTGTTTTCCATCCTTTACATACAATGATTCCAGAACCGCTATCCACACAGCTCCACTTCTCACACATACGACGGGCTTCACAGATTACACAGCATTTTCACCACGCCCCTCATCCGCTCCTCCCAGCAGCCTTGTGTGATCCCTTGAGTATGCTTCCTCATACTGAGGTTTGAAACCAAAACTTTCCCAAGAATATCCAGCTAGTGTTACAACCACGATATGAGGGCTTCTGATTCTAGAACCAGTATTTGTACCACTATTCCACACGGGACCCTCCAGGGATTTCTGCCTGATCTTAAAACGCAGACAGCAAATTCATCTCTCTACAGTCCTGGGGTTCCCTATAGACAAGAAGTAAAACTTCTAACACAAAGCTTAGACTTATTTGGAAGGCTACCTGGGATATTTCTTTTAAGTTAGTTTGTTCATGTTTTGGAAAGATTGTTCCAATGGCAATGTGGGGCATGAAGTGTAGAAAGGATTCCATGATGAGACAGAGAAACAATTCGGCGGCTCTTACAACAGTTCAAATGAGGCATGAGGCACAACCAGAAAGGACGGAGGGAAAATGCATTGGAAAGAAATGCAAAATGAAGTCCACTCAGACCCAGGATGGAGAAAAGGGGATTAAGGATGATTGTGGTTTCTAGTTTGAAAGACGGATGAACAAGGATGTCATGAACTACTGCAGAGTGGTATCTGGGGCCTGAGTGCACCAGTTTGTTTAACCATTCACCTGCTGAGCAGTCTCCAGGATGTTTCCGGTTTCTGGCCTTTATAAGTAATGCTGCTATGAACAGATACATAAAGGCTTTTGTGTGAACATAAGTCTTCATTTCTCTGGGATAACTGCCCATGAATGTGAGTGCTGCATCCTATAGCATTTGCACATTTAGTTTCTTAAGAAACTGTCAAGCTGTTTTCCACAATGGCTGTACCATCTTCCATTCCCACCAGCCAAGTGTCAGTGATCCCATTTCCCCGCATTCTCACCAGCACTGGTCTTGTTACTACTTTTTACTTTAAGCATTCTGATAGGTGTCTAGTGACGTGGCTTTAGTGTGCATTTTTTCTGACGAATCATGATGTTGAACATCTTTTCATGTGCTTGTATGTTATCTCAAATGTCTCTTCAGGTCTTTTATTCATTTTCAAAGTAGATGATTTGGTTTCACTGTTGAATTTTGATAGCTCTTTATATATTATAGGTATGAGTCCTTTATCACACATGTGATTTGCAAATAGTTTCTCCCAGTCTCTAGCTCTTCTCTTCATCTTTATTTTCCATTTTCCATTTTAGTCCATGATCCATTTTGAGTTAATTTTTGTATGAGGTATGAAGTTTAGATCAGAATTCAGGTTTTTTTCCTATGAATAATCGGGTAGCCAGTAACTTTTTTTAAGAGACAAGGTCTCACTCTGTCACCCAGGCTGGAACGTAATGACAAGATCAGAGCTCACTGCAGCCTCAACTCCTGGGCTCAAGTTATCCTCCTGCCTCAGCCTCCTGGAGTAGCTGGGACCACAGGCAGGTGTCACCATGACCAGTTAATGTTTTTAGTTTTTGTAGAGACAGGATCTTGTGCTATGTTACCCAGGCTGCTGTGGAACTCCTAAGCTAAAGTCATCATCCCACTTATATGGGGCCAGGCAGTGGCACATGCCTGCAATCACAGCACTTTGGGAGGATGAAGCAGTACAATCACTTGATCCCAGGAATTCCAGACCAGCCTGAGCAACAGAGGGAGGTCCTGCCTCTGCAAAAAATTTTAAACGTTAGCTGGGCGTGGTGTTGTACACCTGTGGTCTCAGCTACTTGGGAGGCTGAAGTGGGAGGATCTCTTGAGCCTACGAGGCTGAGGCTGCAGTGAGCCATGATTGAGCCACTACACTCCAGCATGGGAGAAAGTGAGACCCTGTCTCCAAAAAAAAAGAAAAAAAAAAAATGCTAGAGCATCATCCATATTAAAGACAGGTATTGTCTTTTTGAAAATTTAATTACAGTTATATAATGGACATGTAAAATGTCCAGTTTGAAAGTTTGAAAAATATATAACTCTAAGTATTCTTCCCTTAAAATTCTGATTCCTAAGATATCGCATACTGTTTACATAAGTATCACAATGCCTGGATAACAACTAAAAATGTGTACGTGGGAGAAAAATGAGCATGTATGCTTATTAATTAATGTATATTTCCCCCTTATTACATAAGAAAGTCATCACGGCAAACCCCTGTGACTGTATCTAAAGCAAGCCTACAGTTTTATCTGTGTATTATAAAATGCAAGACTAAAATTTAAATACTAAACATTTCCTGAAGCAAGGGTAGTTCACTTAAAATAAATGCCTAGGGTCTCTATCAAAAATATGAAAAATTTAGCTACTTCATAGCCATTCCAATCTAAGTTCAGCTTTTTCTTTTTTAATTGACACATAATTGGGTACTGCACATATGTATGGAGTACACATAGTGATGTTATAATACATGTAATGTATGTAATCAGCGTAATTAGCATATCTGCCATCTCAAACATTTATCATTTCTTTGCGTTGGTAACGTTCAATACCCTTCCTCCAATTATCTAGAGTTATATATTCTTTTTTTTTTTTTTTTTTTTTTTTTTT
>NW_022314838.1:7416-9075 GCF_002776525.5 Piliocolobus tephrosceles
TTTTTTTTTTTTTTTTTTGAGACAAAGTCTTGCTCTGTTGTTGAGGCTGGAGTGCAGTGGTGTGATCTCAGCTCACTGCAACATCTGCTTCCCAGGTTCAAGCTATTCTCCTGCCTCGGCCTCCCTGGTAGCTGGGGTTACAGGCACCCGCCACTATGCCCGGCTAATTTTTGTATTTTTAGTAGAGACAGGGTTTCACCACGTTGGCCAGGCTGGTCTCAAACTCTTGACCTCAAGTGATCCACCCAACTCAGCCTCCCAAAGTGCTAGGATTACAAGCATGAGCCACCGGGCCCAGCCTGAAACTATATATTCTTGTGAACTATAGTCATCCTATGTCATAGAACACTAGAACTTATTCCTATCCAGCTATAATATTGTATCCTTTAACAAATTTCTCCCTATCTCTCTCTTCCCCCACCCTTCTCACCCTCTAGGATCCTCTGTCTACTTTCAACTTCCATGAGATCCACTCCTTTTTGCCTTCCACATAAGAGAACATGTGCTGTGTAACTTTCTGTCCCTGGCTTATTTCATAATATCTTCCAGTTCCATCCACGTTGCTGAGAATAACAGGACTTCATCCTGTGTTATGGCTGAATAGTACTCCACTGTGTAGAAAGACCACATTTTCTCTATCCATCATCTGCTGTTGGACACCAAGGCTGGTTCCATATCTTGGCTATGGTGAACAGTGCTGCAGGAAACACAGAGGGGCAGATGCCCCTCCGACACTGATTTCCTTTTCTTTGGGTATCTACACTGTAGTGGGACTGCTGGATCACACTGTACTTTCATTTGCAGTTTTCTGAGGAACCTCCATACTGTTTGCCATAGTGGGTGCCCTAGCTTACTCTAACTCTTTTTCCTTTTTCTCTTCGAGACATAGTCTCACTGTTGCCCAGGCTAGAGTACAGTGGTGTAATCTCGGCTTGCTCACTGTAGCATCCGCCTCTCGAGTTCCAGTGGTTCTCATGCCTCGGGTTCCTGAGTAGCTGGGATAACGGGCGCCCGTCACTGCACCTGGCAAATTTTTGTATTTTTTAGTAGAGATGGGGTTTCACCACGTTGGCCAGGCTGGTCTTGAACTCCTGGCCTCAAGTGACCCGCCCACCTCAGCCACCCAACAGTGCTGGGACTACAGGTGTGATTCACCACTTCCAGCTAATTTTTGTGTTTTCACTAAAGACGGGGTTTCACCACGTTAGCCAGGCTGGTTTCAAACTCCTGACCTCAGGTGATCTGCCCGCCTCGGCCTCCCAAAGTGCTGGGATGTCAGCGTGCACCCTGCGCCCAGCCAGCTGCTCTAGTGTACACCCCTACAGTGTGTAAGAGCTCCCTTGCCTCCATATGCTCGCCAGCACTTGTTATTTTTTGTCTTTTTGATCATACTCATCCTAACAGGTCATATGATACCTCGCTGTGGTTTTGATTTGCATTTCTCTGATTATAAGTGATACTGAGCATTTTTTTCACATATTTTTTGGCCATTTGTATGTCTTCTTTCAAGAAATGTCTGTTCGGTTGGGTGTGGTGACACAAACCTGTAAGTCCAGCACTCAGAACGCTAAGGCAGGAGGACAGCTTGAGCCTAGACCAGCCTAGGCAGCATAGCGAAACCCTAGCTAAAAAAAAAAAAAAAAAAAAAAAAAAAAAAAG
>NW_022314838.1:9175-21739 GCF_002776525.5 Piliocolobus tephrosceles
AAAAAAAAAAAAAAAAAAAAAAAAAAAAAAAGGAAGATAAAAGAAATATGTGTGTCTGCTCAGCTGTTTGACCTCCAAAAATTAAGAGCCCATTTTGGAATCAGACAACCTGCCTGATTCAGAGACAATCTGTGTTTGGTTCTACTCTGCTACTTCCTATGTGACTTTGGGAAGTTCCCTAAGCCACTTTGAGCTCAACTTCCCCAACATTAACCAGGAATAAGTACCACCTGCCTCTGCTGGTTAACGCTGAGGACTCAAAGGAGAACCTCCACAAGGCGACTTGACAATGCCACCTGGCGGAAGCCCCTCAATGAGGAGCTGGTAGGATCATCTGAAGCCAAGTACAACTTTCCTTTCCACTGTCCCAGGCTCACTCTGCATACCATTAGCAAGGAATAGCGAATTAAGGAAACCAAAATACTTGAATTTTTAAAAAGAAATTTTAAAAAAGCGGGGATGGTGGGAAAATAGGAGGGAGAGGAGGGGAAGGAAAAGCAGCCGTTCACAAGTTCTAGTCCAGGGCTCATCCCTGGCCTCCTCACACAGGCAATCACCAGTCCCTACCTCCTGGGGCGGGATACTTTCTCGGCTGGCTTCACCCACATGGAAGGCACTGCCACAGGTGTTCAGAAACCAGGAGCACCTTGAAATGGGCAATGTGCTTTGGGTAGGAGACCTACAATTTCCCCAAAGAAACCACGGTACAAAAGTGACCCACATAGGAGGTAACCAACGGCTGTAAATACTTGGTGGCAAAAAGTGATGTCATACATTCTGTACAGGAGACATACACCCAAATAAAACTTGCCAAAAGAGCAGAGAAAAAAATACAGCAGACATCCAGTGCCATTCTGTTACAGAAATATTTATATCCCAAAGCCAGGGACCTCTCTGGGACACTGTGTTTAGTTCCACGTTTCATGGAAGATGTTTGAGTGCCCTCACGTGTGTCTCAACAAACTTCCAGTTCCTGCTCTAAACCCTGTGGCTCCTCAGCAAAACCCAAAAACAAGTATCAGTTTTCCTTCCAAATGGGAAATTTCCTGACCTAGTGAAACCAGCATCAAGTCCAGTTATTATGAGATAGCTGATTACAGGCGAAGCCCTCTAGTCCCAGGCTGACTCCCCTCCTGCAGGAGCGGGAAGGATGGGCATAGCACTGGCCTGCCAGACCACATCTCCAGGCAGTTTCAAACCATGGCTGCTCAGGTGAGCCATGATAAAAATCAACACCAAGTCTCTCTGAAAAGTGTACATGTCAAGAGCCACACCTCGGACCAGACTCAGCAGAAATGGATGTTGCAAGGTTTGTTCCGAGACCTCCTCTCCATGCCCCCTCTCCCCGGGACCTCCCTCCTTGCACTAGGGGCCCAGGGCCAATGGACCGCTCCCTTGCCTCTAGCCCAGTGCATTTTCAGGAACAGCTCCCAGACTGTACCAGACCCTGAAATGTATTCACTGAATGCACTATTTCTTCAAATGATCGTAATCACCTGACTATAACAACAATTGTTTAAAAGTGTTCTCTCTCTCTCGGGAATTGTGCCATGAGTTTCAGCAAGCAGCTTTGCTTCTCTCTACTGCAATTCTATCATTTGCAAAATGTTAACAATTACTGTGTTCACCCATAGCATTGTTGTAAAAAGCCTTAAGACCCACTTCATGTAGCCTGCTTGGAGCACAGACCCTGTCACATGGTAAATGCCCACTGAAGGTGAGTTATCTGTAGCTATCATTACTGCCACTCTAGCGAACAAAAGGAGTTGATCAGGTCTCATTGTATCATCATGAAAGGATGTCCATGTAGACCGCGGAGTGGGAGTAGGGGACTCAGTGTTTCTCAGGTACTATTTTGGTTTTTACAAATTGTACATGTATATTTGTAGGTACACTGAAAAAGATCTGGAAGGAAATACACCCAGTGTTAACAGTGACTACCCCAAAGACACATTCATCCAAACACACAACAGAGAAACACTCACTATCTTTCTGTCTTCCATATCATTTGAGCTATTTTAAATAAGCATCTATGGCTTTTGTAAAGTTTTTGAAAGGAATTTATTGCATTTTTTTCTGGAGAAACAAGCAGGAGCATGAAAAAAGTGGAAACAGAAGGTAAAATGGAATGGGACTCAATGGAATTGAGTCCCAGCCAGGATCAGCAGGCACACGAACCACACACCTCTCACTACAACTCAACACCAGCTCTCTCTTCTCTTGGTCCAATGGCCCAAGATCTAGAGATAAAATATTTATTGTGATCACATCAATCACACCAAGGAGCTTGGAACCACCGTTTCAAACTCCTCTGGTTCTGTGCACCTGCCCGGGGCTGTTAGCTTTCCTCCTGTGTCTTTGGCTGGCCTGTAATCCCCTAGTGGTGGAAATGCACCCTGACACTTAGCCATCATCCCCACAACACTCAGCACTGCATAGAGACCAGGGCAGTGATGCCCACTCGGACTGTGATTCTACTTATAAAGCAAAGGACCAGGGACCAGATGTGACTTGTCTTTGGTAACTCACCAGCTGTTGCTTGAACCAGAACAAAGCCAGGTCTCCTGATGCCCAGAAAAGACCTAGACCCTATCCCACTAGAAACGCGGTGGAAATGTTTTGCTTCCTGTGAAAAGATGCACTACTGGAGAAGATGGGTGCAACTTCTCATGGAGGCACTCAGCCCAGATCACCAGGAAACAGGACTGCCGGATGAGACACTCGGCCCAGATGACCAGGAAACAGGGCTGCCAGATGAGACACTAAGCCCCTCCACTAGAAAGGAAATCTGGTTGGGCAGTGCAGGGAAATTCACACAGGCTACCCCGGCCCAACAGCAGCAACAACATGAACAAAACAAAAAATACCTGACCGGAAAGCCGTAGCCTGGCTAGCAAATTCGAAATAGAGCCACAATCCCAGCAGCACATATCACTGCAACACAGAGCTTCAGTCAGTGTGCGCACACTTTAAGTAGAAATGTAAAATGTCCATGTTTTTGGAACAAGGGGGCTATTTTTGTGTGTGTGTGATGTCAAACAAAACAGCTCAGAAGAAGCTGTTGGCAAGGAAATAGAAATAGGCGCCCTTACACATTGACAGTGAGATAACGGTATGGCTCTAACGGAAGGGAATCGAGCAACACCCATCAACATTTAAAATGTGTAGAACCCTGGATCCCACAATTCCATTTCTAGCAATGCATCCTATGAACATATTCCTGCAAATATGCAAGAATTACGTACAACTCAGCATTGATTAATCCAAACGGTTGGGAACAACCTAAATATTTACCAGTGGGGAACTGGTGGAGAACGGTGTTTATCTTATGCCAACATCTGTGTTTTTAAAAAGAAGACACATAGGCTGGGTGCAGTCGCTCACACGTGTAATCCCAGCACTTTGAGAGGCTGAGGCAGGTGGATCACAAGGCCAAGATATCCAGAACATCCTGGCCAACATGGTGAAACCCTGTCTCTACTAAAAATACAAAAATTATCTGCGCGTGGTGGCGCACGCCTGTAGTCCCAGCTACTCAGGAGGTTGAGGCAGGAGAATCACTTGAACCCAGGAGGCAGAGGTTGCAGTGAGCTGAGATCACGCCAGCCTGGTGACAGAGCAAGGCTCCATCTTGGAAAAACAAACAAACAAAACTGGCAGCAGTGGTCACAGGGCAGTGACTGGAGTAGGACTGCCTTTCACTCTCCAGGACCTTTTGAATGTCACTCATATTACATATTCAAAATATATGACTACAGCAAATATTTTCAAAGTAACTATGAAAAACTGGGGAAATAATAATATCTAACAAACAGGACTGCTGCATAATTAAAGGATGAAAAACATTAAGCACTATCAGTGTTCAAAGGAAAAACATTAACTCTAGTTTGGATGTCAGAGCGGGGATCGTGTAAAGGAAGTGAGTACTTCAAGTCTTGAAGGATGGAGAAGATTTAAAGAGGCAGAAGTGTGGAGATGATGTCCCAGATGGAGATAAAAACATAGGCAAAGACGATGAAGAGATGAGAAGGTATAAATTCTAAGTGCAGCTCTCAGGCTGGGCTGCAGAACAGGGCATAGGCAACAAGCTGGAGTGCAAGGCTGATGGCGGGAATGGAAACACTGAAACCCAAACTTGCATATCACGCCCGGATCATGAGCCTTGAATGCCAAGCCAGGGAACCCGTCCTTGATCTTAACAATGAAAAATCACTGGGCTAGGTGTGGTGGCTTCTGCCTGTAATCCAGTGCTTTGAGAGGCTGAGGTGAGAGGACTGCTTGAGGTCAGGAGTTTGAAACCACTAAACACAGCAAGACTCTGTCCTTACAAAATTGTAAAAATTAGCTAGGCAGGATAGCACACCTGCAGTCCCAGCTACTCAGGAGGCTGAGGCGGGAGGATCACTTGAGCCCAGGAATTTAGGGTTACAGTGAGCTGTGATGGCACGCCTGCATTCCAGCCTGAACTACAGGGCAAGAGCACGTCTCAAAAATAAAATAAAATGAAATAAAATCACTAAAAGTTTGTGTAGACATAAAGTATAAAATCATACCATATATGATTTAATCCAGATATATAATATAAATTAGAGAGGGAAAAGAGAAATTAGGAAGCTATTATAAGAAGACAAGACTCAACTAAGACATGAGCAAAGGCCCTGGGTTCACAGTGCTATCTTTATATAAAGGAATGAACTACCACATTTATTTTCACGGCATCACCAACTTAAACACAGGCTACAGTATTCTGGAGCCATCTCTGTATCAGTCAAATCAGATGGCCATAATACCATAGGCAAATACCATAAACAACACCATAGGCTGTGTGGTTTAAACATTAGTTTATTTCTCACAGCTCTGGAGGCTGGAAGTCCAAGATCAAAGTGTTGGCCAACTCAGTTCCGGGACAGGGACCTCTTCCTGGCTTGCAGACAGCCACCTTTCTCTTGTTTCCTCACACCAGGGCAGTGGGAGCTCTCTGCTTTCTCTTTTTATTTTTTATTTTTTGAGACAGAGTCTCACTCTGTCACCAGGCTGGAGTGCAGGGGCACAATCTCAGCTCACTGCAACCTCCGACTCCCTGGTTCAAGCAACTTTTCTGCCTCAGCCTCCCGAGTAGCTGGGATTACAGGCACATGCCACCACACACAACTAATTTTTGTATTTTTAGTAGAAACAGGGTTTCAGGATGGTCTCAATCTCCTGACCTCGTGATCTGCCCACCTCAGCCTCCCAAAGTGCTGGGATTACAGATGTGAGCCACCACACCCGGCCTGGTTTCTCTTCTTCTAAGGGCATTAATCCTGTCAGACCAGGGCCCACACTCATGGCCTCATCTAACCCTAATCACTTCCCAAAGGTCCTACCCCCGAATACCATCACACTGGCAGTTAGGGCTCCAGTACAAGAATCTGGTAGAGACATAAACATTCAGTCTATAACAATATCTTTTCAATCCTGTTGAAAAAAACAACCAAATGAGTCGGTGACAAAGTACCTTCTATGTAAACAAGTCCGGACTTTTCATATTTCTGCTAACACATTAAGGTCAATTGAAAATGTCTGATAACAAGAGTCAGAAGCAGAGATAAATGAAAGTTAGTTACTCTGCATTTTAGGCCCACATTGAGCTGTCTTTCAGTGACATTGTAGCACAAAGAACACTGCTTTCTATTCCTGGTTTTGCCACCAAAAAAGCTGGAACAGTTCCCTGTATTTCCATTTATCTGGGCTGACCTAGCAGACCTTCAAGATCCCTTCCATTCACAAATTCCACAAATAACTTCCTAACAACAGATGCTACACAAATAAACTACACTGACAAAGGGGAAAGCTAACACTAGCAAACAATGAGATGCACACAAGGCAAGACGTATAGAGAAGTGTATCAACCACAAACTTGTGGATGATGAGCTGGCGGTGAATAAAAACACATTCCCTAAAGATGGACAGAGAGGCAATGGCGCTGAGGTAGTATTGTTGAAGATTTATATTTAAATCTTCAAGATAAATGGCTCAATTGTTTGTATTCATTCTGATTAAATGTGAAAGTGAAAACTTCCTCCAGGGGACACAGATATCTAAAAAGTTCCCAATGTATCCAATTTGTCATTTGATATTTTTACTGACAAGAAAAATGAGGGACTGAATATACACACAGACCATGCCTGATCATACGTATAAAGACAGAACTCAGACCACAACCTGTAGCTGCCCACCCAGGAAACCAAACCCCTATCTACAGTAAACAGCCAGGAGGCCAGCCAGGCTATTACATCAGACAGGAAGTCAGACTGCTCTCTCTCCACAACCCAGAAACTAAACCACGACTCTGTCCCACGTGGCCAGGACTTGACTCAAAACTGACAGCCACCCTAATTTTGGTCCCTGTTTCCTGTTAGGATAATTCAGAGAGAGCCAAATATGCCCCTAACCAATCACATAGGGCAACTCACTTCTGCACAGCCGCCTGCAGCCCCCACAACAGCCTCCAGTGGGAGCCATTCTTTTCCATCCTAAAGCTTCCCCACTGCTCATCCGCCACTCACTTGCATGTCAGTCTCTGCAACACCCAAGTGGCAGTGCCGACTCTCTTGCAACAGCATCTCTGAGAAAGTCACCTCTGCCTGTCTAATGTGTGCGGCCTTCCTTTATTTACCCCAAAGAATGAGTCTTAAATGAGGGGCTTCTCTCTATATGGCCAAGCTATACAATTCAGAAGCCCAGCATGGCAGATTCCAAGCCTGGAAAAACCATACATCCCTCAGGTCTTCTTTCCACAAAACACAGCTTCCTTGAGCTTTTTTTTTTTTTTTTTTTTTTTTTGGAGGTGGAGTCTCGCTCTGTCGCCCAGGCTGGAGTGCAGCGGCCGGATCTCCGCTCACTGCAAACTCTGCCTCCCGAGTTCACGCCATTCTCCTGCCTCAGCCTCCCGACTAGCTGGGACTACAGATGATTGCCATCTCATCCGGCTAGTTTTTTGTATTTTTTTAGTAGAGACGGGGTTTCACCGTGTTAGCCAGGATGGTCTCGATCTCCTGACCTCGTGATCCGCCCATCTCGGCCTCCCAAAATGCTGGGATTACAGGCTTGAGCCACCGCGCCTGGCCTCCTTGAGTTCTTCAGTCACTCCGACCAACCAGGGAAGGAGCCACGTGTTATGGAAAGATCAAGGGCCTTGAAATCAAACTTCTGAGTTCATCAACGACTTCATCTTTCCACTTAAGAAATTACATGGGCTTGGCCACGCGTGGTGGCTCACACCTGTAATCCCAGCACTTGGGGAGGCCGAGTTGAGCAGATCACCCAAGTTTGGAAGTTCAAGACCAGCCTAACAAACATGGAAAAACCCCGTCCCTACCAAAAATACAAAATCAGCCTGGCATAGTGGTGCATGCCTGTCATCCCAGCTACTCGGGAGGCTGAGGCAGGAGAATCACTTGAACCTGGGAAGCAGAGGTTGTGGTGAGCCGAGATCATGCCATTGCACTCCAGCCTGGGCAAGAAGAGCAAAACTCTGTCTCAAAACAAAACAAAACAAAACAAATGACATGAACTTGAACAATTTTCTTAACTTCTCTAAGCCTCTATCTTCATCTTCAATAACATAATTTTACCTCCAAGATGGTATTAAATGGAATCCCACATGTAAAACAGCTGACAAATATTAGGGGCCCAACAGCTGTGCACTCCTACTGCCACCCCTCTTTACCCCAAGGGAGAAGCGCAAGATGTCCAGAAAAAGCCTGTTGATCCCTACACCTCAGCATCCTGTGTTCACACAAGGCGCAGTGGCATCCAGACTTACCGGGGTCACCCAAATACGAGACATGTTTTGATTTTTCAACTTAGGTACACACGGCTTCTAACGTTCACCATATACGATCCATAATTTAGAAGAGATTTTCCTACACTACCCCGTGGTTCTATTTTAGCAGACTTAGATGTGCCATAATAGCTCACTCCCTTAAGCCCTCTTCAGTATCAAAATCAAAACTTTAATCTGTAACACAGTTATCAGCAGTGAAAGTGGAAAAGGTACCTATGAGTCAAAATGACCCTCTGCCCCACCCCGCCCCACCCTACAAAAAGCTGTTCAGGAGTATTCGGGCTGCTTGTGAGAATGCTGTCTGTATTCCCAGGGACAGACAAACACCTACCCTGGTTAGAGGCTGCACTGCTCAGCCTCCAGGGTAGAAAGCTCCCCATACCCTCTACTCAAGGAGAAGAGAAGCAAAGGGGGTGGCCAGGCTCCAGGATGAGGACTGTTTAGTGTGGTTTCTGCTGCCCAGGTCACCGCTGCAACCTCCACCTCCTGGGTTCAAGCTATTCTCCTGCCTCAGTCTTCTGAGTAGCTGCGATTACAGGCACCCATCACCACTCCCAACTAATTTTTGTATTTTTAGTAGAGACAGGGTTTCACCATGTTAGCCAGGTTGGTCTCGAACTCCTGACCTCAAGTGATCCGCCTGCCTAGACCTCCCAAAGTCCTGGGATTACAGGCGTCAGCCACCGTGCCCGGCAGACCTGGTAAGTTTTCATCAAGTACTCTGAACTATGCAACAAACACTAGGAAGTAACAGAAAAAAAATTAATCTAAAAACCCTCTGGAGAGTCAAAGAAGTGCAGATTTAAAAACAGCATGAATACTTGGTTTCATGGTATTGAAAAAGGACCTCGCACTTACCCGCATGTACAAACTGCCTGCCCACCTCTATCAGAGCATTTTTCAAGCTGTGCTACAGTTAACTATGTACTGCCCAAAGCCAATCTGTCCCTGCAGACCAGAAGCTCTTGAAGACCAGGACTTCAGGAGAAAAAGCAAAACTTCAGAGAGAAGGGAGCCACCGAAACAGAGTTCATAGCAATGGGTCGGCAGGTGCTGATGACTGGAGGTGCGCGGTAGTCTTGGGGTCTGGGACAGCGGAGGGCAGAGAAGGCAAAAGGGCCTGCATGACACGCTACACGGCTAGGAACCACAGCTGCGGTGATTAGTTCAGTTTTATCTCGTATGCCTGTCACTTATACACCATCTGTTGTTCAGAAAGAACTTCAGGTTGAGTATTTGGACTCCTTGAGCCTTCTGCTGTTTGTCTCCAGGACGTTTAACACTCTTAAAAGGGGAAAACTGTCCAGTTCGATTATGCTTCCTGGGACATTACAGGTGTTTCAAAAGTTTGATGAAAGCATTCACTAAGGAGTGATTCCACTTTCTTTGGTTGTTGAGAAATACAGCGTCTGAGGGGCAGCATCAGGTCTTCCCATCAAGCTGAGAGTCTCCCCACCCACGGAACTCACCCTCACTCTCCCCTCACAAATCTGACCTCTAACTGTAACTGCCTTGGCCTCATTCCGTGGCTGTGGATGCTCCTGCTTGAAACGCACTTTCTAGCCCGCCAAATTCTTGGGAGAGATTCTTCCACTCTCCAGGCGCTAAGAGCTACAAAGTTCAATCTGCCTTTCTAATTTTTTTTTCTTCCCATTACTAACGGAAGAAATCAAGAAGCGCCGGGCAGAAGGGCCCTTCTCCCTCCAATCAGAGCCTAGCCCGGGGCCAGAGCAGGAAGCGCGGCGGTGGGATGCGCGGTGACAGCCCCTCGCCCCCCGGGACCCGCCGGCCAAGGCAGAAGTCGGTGCGGCAGCTGCGCGACAGCCGTAGGCCCGCACCTCTGGCTTCCTCCCGCCGGGGATGTGAGAGGATAAATCAGGGGGCCGGGGCAGTGCGCCCCCACCAACCACTTCCCCCGCACACGGACCCCCACTACACGCGCGTCTCTGGCGGGGTCGACCCAGACGAGCCACGGGGCGGCGCACAGCCCCACTAGCAGGACGGCCAGGACCCACGCGCGCGGGTCCACGCAGCCACCTATATAGGTGATAAAACACTCAGCCGTTATGTGGGGCCGGAAAAGAGCCCCCACCCAGAGTCACGGACCCCCTAGTAGGAGGGTCCGCACAGTCCCCTCGGTGAGTCTGGCGAAACAGTCTCACTGCCAGGGAGGACGGTGGAGTCTCCCACTCACGGTGACGCGGTCCCCGCCCCACGAGTGAGTCCTCGCAGGGCCCCGTCTGCCGCACGCGGGGACCAACCACGCCGCGGGGGGACCGGGCAGAAGCCAGCGCCCAGGTCCATGCAGTCCCCTCCGCGGCAGACGGGAGGAGCCGGGGAGCAGTGGGGACCGGCCGCCACCCGCAGGGCGACCAGGACCCCGCGCGGGCCCACGCGGTTTTGCAGCAGGTGCGAAGCCCCCGGTGCCACCCGAGGCCGAGACAAAGCCCAGGCGCACGGACCCCGGATCCCCACCCCGGAACCTGCAGGGCCCAGCTCGTAGCCGCCATGCCCGGGGCAGGGACCCCGTCGCTCGTCCAGCCGTCTCACCTCAGGCCGCCGCCTCGCATCGTTCGCTCCTCGCGGCGGCGCCTGGGCCGACTGGAGCGCAGCTGAGCAGCCGACAGAGCCTGGGTAGCCTCAACAATGGAGCCCGGGGGCGTGGCCGCCGGCGCCGCCGCCGCCGCCGCTTCAGCCCGTGTTCCCCGCTCAGGATCCGGCTCCGATCAAGGAGCTGCAGCTGGCTCGGGGCTGCGGCCGGGACACACAACGCACAGGAGCACACGACCCCTCCCGCCTCCCGCCGCCCGCCGCCCCGCTCCCTGGCCAATGGGGAACGAGCTATGCGGAGGGGCGCGGCTTGGGGGAACAAAGGGAAGTTGGGCGGGGCGGCGCTGGGACTGGGCGTACGGGGTTCCGCAGGAGGACCGGACCCAAGAGCTGGCCAGATCCTGGCCTCCTAGAAGACCCAGCTCAACGTCCACCTGGAGTCTGCTCTACAGGATGCGCTCATCTCAAGCCCAGAACTCAGGCTTTTAGGGCAGAGAGCAAGAGACAGGCTTGCTTTCCAAAAAGGGAAACTGAGGTCCAAGGAATAGGATTGCCTGCTGCCCGAAGTCATGTAGTCCCATTCACTCGTTCACCTTGTCATTCAGCAAACATTTGGAAGCACGTATGGTGTGCGTTAGGAGTGAAGTAGGGTCGGGCGCGGTGACTTGCGCCTGTAATCCCAGCACTTTGTGGGGCTGAGGCAGGTGGATCACTTGAGGCCAGGAGTTCGAAACCAGCCTGGTCAACAAGATGAAACCCCGTCTCTACTAAGAATACAAAAATTTAGCCAATCGTGATGGCGTGTGCCTGTGGTCCCAGCTACTAGGAAGGCTGAGGCAGGAGAATCATTTGAACCCGGGAGGTGGAGGTTACAGTGAGCTGAGATCCTGTCACTGCATGCAGTGAAAGCTTTCCAAAGCTTTCAACAGAAAATATAATGGCACACGTGCCTATTCTTGGTGAACCCAGACTTTTTATCTAGTCTGTGATAGTCAATTTCGAAGGACTGCTTAGGGTAATGAATCCTTCAAGTTGTAAAGATGAAGGGCAGTTTTTGGACAATTCCCATTTTGCTGTAGGAAAACTAATCTGGAAGAAGTAAAAGGGAGAGATTGAAGTGGGAGAGAACGGAGGTGGAAGATGAGTTGAGTTGATCAAATATTTGTTAAGCACCCACTGTATGTCGGGCCCTTACAAGGAAGCAAGCAAAGAACAAAAGCATGTTGCTCCTAAGAAGCCAGAGGCCAGTAACCTGGATTGCTATAGAACAGGAAAACGTCCACAAGCCCCTACAATACAGCACTGGCATAGGATGAAGAAGAAGTTTCTTTCTTGAGATAAATAGCATACAACCAAATAAGAAAGCCAAAAGTTACACAAAGTTCAAAAACCTAAGGCACCAACCCTTAAGAGATCTGATTGCCGGTGGTGACTTTGGAAGGAAAGTTATTATTAGGATTATTTTAGTACTAAGAATTTTGAGCTGTCTATCCAATATTTTCATCTGCACCTCTGCCTTGGTAATACTGTGTGTGTGTGTGCACGTGACTTTTCATGTGTTTGAAATATATTATCTATCCCACACTCCACATAAGTTTGGAGGTTAATTACATACAGGCTGATCTGAATCTATACTCTTAGGGACAGGGTTAAGCTACTCTGTCACATAGTGAAGAGTTGATATGTAAGAGACTCTGAACATCTTACCAATTATCTTTAAAATGTTTCCTTTTTTGTGAAGGGAAGAATAAGTATTTGTAAACAAATGCAAAAATATATTTAACTCAACAAAAGAACAGTTAGTTAGCCTTGTTATGATTAGCAGAGAGGATAGCTGCAGACACTATAAAATCACTCAGCAACAAGATTTGACAAAACCTTAAAGATGGCTCTATTTTTCCGGTTTTATACGGGAAAATATTAAGGCCCTGGCAATTGAAGTACTTTTCCCAACAGCGGAGTAAATGTCAGAGTCAAGGCTGTGTTTTACATCTTGGTTTTCCCACACATCCCACCCTATGGTTCTGTTGTGCAGTTCCTTTGTGTGACACCTCAAAGCCTGGTTAAAGGTGATACCATATCCAATTGTATCAACTCAGTAGCACAAGACACCAGGGAATTGATTTATAAGAGTATTAACCTTGTGGCATTACTGAAGACCCATCTGATTAGTAGTTATCAAGTAG